>NC_086448.1:61628948-61928948 GCF_028390025.1 Pseudophryne corroboree
CGCTGCTATGGCAACCGACCCGGTATATTGCCGGGTCGGAAAGCCAGCAAAGGAGCGCAAAAGCCGGATCCCACCCGGTAAGGACACGTTTCTCTTACCAGGTGGGATCCGGCATTTGCGATCTGAAAGCAGCATTAAGTGTTCAACGGTGTAATGGTAATAAATATGTTTTTTGTTGCGCTTGGAACTTTGGGACCTTATGTTAAATTGGGCCTAATTCAGACATGATCGCTGTTGTGCAAATTCGCAAGGCGTCTGAGTATCGATTGACAGCACATGTGTATGGATCGTAATGCGCAGGCGCGAGACCAAACTGCGAAAGAAATCAGCGTATTTTTTGATCGCTAGGTGAACGCAGGTTGATTGACAGGAAGCGGGCGTTTGGGGGTGGTAACTGCCCGTTTTCTGGGAATGTCAGGAAAAACTCAGGTGTTCCTAAGCGTTTTCAGAGAGGGTATGTGACGTCAGCTCCGGCCCCGATCAGCCTCTTCAATTCGCACTGTAGCAGTAGGTCCTGGACTACGCAAAGACTGGAGAAATAATTCGATGGTGAGTGAGTTGTGACTGGATATGCAGCTGGCCGGCATTTGCAAAGCTTTTCGCATGGTGTACTCAGACTTGCACGGGGGGGTATTCACTCTCGCTGGGCGGCGACTCTCCGATCGCAAACCTCTGTAAATTCGCAGAGGAGCGGTCAGGTCTGAATTAGGCCCATTATTGCTACAGTATAGGAAGTGATATAACTTCCGGGGAGAACATGCGTTCCAAGTTGGACCATATGTAGTTTGGAGCCATTTTGCACATAGTTCTGGTGGTAGAAATAGAAAGGCCTGTGAGACAGTGATGTAATCTCTGCCTCAACTGCTGAACTTGTGCTTTGATGCTGTCCCATTTGCAGATGTTCTGAGGAACCAAAATGCAGGTTCTGACTTTTTGGTATGAGTTTTGGTCAATAAACATTTGATAAAGTCCAGTGATCCCCATTTCCTCCATGTAATGGAATAAGGTGGAAATCACTAAACGCTGGTACAGCGCATGTCTTACACTGTACACACAAAAGCGCTGTTGTAGTTGTGATGCATGGCATCAGAAACTCTGAGTGAGTAGTGATTGGGAGGTTGCTATTAGTGCACACAAAAATGGTCTGTCTTATGTGCGTGTTATGGGAGTGTCACGGGCGCCACGTGACACTAAAGTGTTTTCCTGCACAGACTCTTCATCATTCACATAGGATGCAATACTCAGATGGACAATCTGCAACTGCCATAGGGCTTGTGGAAGTTTCCATGATGTGACAGATGGTGGCTGCTACAGCTGGGCATACACGTTACGATTACTTGTCCCATCAGCCCTACATTGGCAGATCGCCCAGATAATTGTAGCATGTATGCGACTGACCGATCCGAAAATATTGATCAGTCGGGCCTGCCAGATTGTACAGCATGTCCGCCCAATACGATAAGTGTCAAGTTGGCTGCATCGGACAATGTATGCCCTACCGTGGCCAACCCATGGACATTTCCCTTGTTATTTCACATGGGAAGGAACGGGGGAATGTTTCCTCCCCATGGGCGGAGCGCGGATATCGTGGCCAATACACTGTGAGAGATCTCACAGTGCATGTCCCTGCTATCTGCAATGTCCGCAGCTGCCAGATACAATAGTTGTCGGTCTGATAGGCATTTATCAGTACATGTATGCCCAGCATTAGGACTGTGTACATAGATGGTGAAAGTTGACATGTCAGTCGTTGCACATTTGGACGCACAATTAGACACAAGGGAAGGGCTCTGTAACAGCATACTGTATGTATAAAGCCGCAGATGTGCGACTGCCAAAATACGCAGCCGTGACTACTGAATACACTTCCATGTGTGCTCTCCTGTTTGTTGTACCATGGAGATAGATTTTCTGAGTAAGTTTTTGTTTGTTTCAGTAATTGATTTGTTGGAGATGATTGGGCATTGTGCTGAGAGTTTTCTATTTTTCAAACACATGCATACATATTGTACACACACACACACACACACACACACACACACACACAATATATATACATCACACTCCCACATCAGTGGCCACACACCCACTGGTCACACCCCCTGCAGTGGCACATAATAGGCCCTTCAGAAATTTCAGCTCCAGGCCCATGAGGACCTTAATCTGGCACTGCTCCTCCCGCAGGTAGTCCCGATACCTGAAAAGCTGGGACTACAATCTCTTCATTCAGGTGAAACTTTGATACTACCTTTGGAAGATAACTAGATCTCGTTCTGAGAACTGCTCTGTCTGGAAAAAAACTTCGGAAAGGAGACTTACACGATAATGCTCCTAAATCTGACACTCTTCTGGCTGACGCCATTGCCAGTAGAAAAAGTACTTTAGCCGTTAACCATTTAAGATCTGCTCTCTTAAGTGATTCAAACAGAGGACCCTGGAGAAATTTAAGAACTAAATTCAAATCCCAGGGAGCTGCAGGGGGAAAAAATGGAGGTTGAATATGCACTACTCCTTGAAAAAAGTACGTACATCCTGTAAATCAGCAATCTTTTGCTGAAACCATACAGTTAACGCTGATACTTGAACCCTCAAGGAAGCAACTTTCAACCCTTTATCCAATCCTGCTTGAAGGAAATCCAAAATCCAGGACACTTTAAAAGATCTCGGATTGAAATTTTTTCCAGTACACCAATGAATATAGGCCTGCCATATTCTATGATACACACGGGCCGAAGAAGGCTTTCTTGCTCTAAGCATAGTTTGGATTACTTGTTTCGAAAATCCTTTAGCCTCTAAGATAGAGGTTTCAACAGCAGACAGGCGTTCCAGATGACTGTGACAACAAGGACCCTGCATTAGTAGATCTGGACGTTGAGGGAGCAGTATCAGTGTTTCCATGGACATTCTCAACAGATCTGTGTACCAATGCCTTCTTGGCCAAGCTGGAGCTATTAGAATCATTGCTCCTTTTGTTTGTTTTATCTTTCTCACTACTCTGGGTAACAGAGATATTGGAGGGAACAGATACGCCAGCTGAAACCTCCATTCTACTGACAGTTCATCTACAAGGACCGCTCCTGGCTCCCTTGTTCTCGATCCGTACCTTGGAACTTTGTTGTTTAGACGAGATGCCATAAGGTCTATCTCTGGTAGACCCCAATGTTCACCAGTGTCTGAAACACTTCTGGATGTAGTGCCCATTCGGTTTCCTGAATGGTGTGCCGACTGAGAAAATCCGCTTCCCAATTTAGTACACCCGGGACAAATACTGCTGACAATGCTGGGAGATGGAGTTCCGCCCATTTTAGAATGGGAGTTCCTTCCTCCATCAGTCTCTTGCTGTGAGTAACTCCTTGATGATTGAGGTATGCTACTGCCATCGCATTGTCTGAGCGAATCTGGATTGGTCTTCCTTGCAGACTGTCCTTTGCCTGAACTAGAGCCCTGTAAATGGCCCTTATTTCCAACAGATTTATTGGCAGGCCACTTTCCCTTGCGGTCCATTTTCCCTGGAACCACAGGCTTCCGAGTACCGCACCCCAGACTCGCAGGCTGGCATCTGTTGTCAGGACTTGCCACTCTTTTATCCAAAAGGGTCTCCCCTTGTTTAAATGGTCTGTCTGTAGCCACCACGCTTGAGACCTTTTTACGTTTACTGGAATCTTTATCATCTGCTTTTTTATCGTCTGATGATTTCCGTTCCATTTGGTCAGAATAAGGTGCTGCAACGGTCTGGAGTGGAATTGCGCATATTCCACCATGTCGAAGGTTGATACCATCAGACCCAACAGTCGCATTGCTGCATGGACTGACATTGCCTGGGCTTGCAACGCTTCCTGAGCCATGACCTGCACCTTGACTATCTTTTTCTCTGGTAAGAGAACCTTCTGTAGGTCTGAATCTAATATGGCCCCCAAATGAACCAACCGCTGTGACGGATTCAGAGACGACTTTTCCCAATTTATGAGCCACCCGTGTCTCTGTCAACAAACTATTGTTTGTTGAAGATGGCTCAAAAGTACATCCTGAGAATGTGCTAGGATTAACAGGTCGTCGAGGTATGGGAATATTCTTATCCCCTGTTTGCGCAGACAAGCTGCCATAACCACCATGATCTTGGTAAACACCCTGGGAGCTGTAGCTAGCCCGAAGGGCAGAGCTTGGAACTGAAAATGTTCCTGGAGGATAGCAAACCTGTGGTAACACTGATGTGACAGTGCTATAGGCACATGTAGGTAAGCATCCCGTACATCCAGAGATACCATGTAATCTCCCGGTTCCATAGCCAACATTATGGAGCGTAACGTCCCCATGTGGAACTTCGGGATCCAAATGTATTTGTTCAACATTTTCAGATTGAGAATTGGTCGATATGACCCGTTTGGATTCTGGATTAGAAATAGATTGGAGTAAAACCCCTGTCCCCTTTGTGATGGAGGTACTGGGACAATCACACCTGACTGCAGTAATTTTTGAACTGCTTCTTGCAGGGCATTGGCCTTCCACTCTATACGAGACGGGCTGGTGCAAAAAAATCTTTGAGGAGGCTGCCTCCTGAATGGGAACCCATACCCCTGAGATACTACCTTCTGCACCCATGCATCTGTTATTGACTGTTGCCATATGTTTGCAAAATGAAGGAGTTGGCCCCCAACCCTGGAATCCTCCAGGCGGAGGCCCATCTCTTCAGGCTGAGGGTTTCTGTTCAGGTTTGGAAGCTGGCTTTTAGCTAGCCCACTGCTTCCTACCCCTGGATTTAAACTGGGGTTGCTTAGGCTCCTCTTTAGCTTTCGCTTTGCTTTGCCAACGAAAAGAGCGAAATTTTAAACCCTTGGACTTAGGGTTATAGGTAGCCGGAAATCTGACCTTTTTCGATTCAGCCTCTGATTCTAGGATATCCGATAAAGGTTTTCCAAATAATATATTACCAACAAAAGGCAATGCTTCCAATTCTTTCTTGGATTCTGCATCTGCCTTCCAGGTACGTAGCCAAACTGCTCTGCGAGCAACTACTGTCAAGGCTGAAGCTTTAGAAGCAACTGTACCTACATCAATTGCTGCTTCTTCCAAATACTGGGCAGATTGTCTTAAATGGCAAAAACGATCCTCTTGCTCCCTAGTAGGAGAAGGGATGCCATCCTCTAGTTCCTCTATCCATTCGCCCATTGCCTTTGCTACCCAGGCCGAAGCCATAGCAGGTCTTACCACTGCTCCTACTAAAGAAAATATATTTTTCAAAAGGCTATCTACCCTTCTGTCTGTGACATCATTTAGTGAGGTAGATGACAGTGGTAAAGCAGATTTATGCACGAGTCGCAGAACATGTGCATCTACTTTTGGAGGAACTTCTCTTTTCGAACAATCCACAGGTGGAAATGGATAATAAGAATCCCATCTTCTAGAAATCTTATACTTTTTACTGGGCGCCGCCCAAGACTCATCCATCATTTCCGTCAGCTCATCTGACGCTTGGAACTCAGCTTTCACTGATTTTGTTCGTTTACATACAGGTGCTTTAGCTTTTAACACTGTCTTGGCTGGCTCTTCCAACGAGAGAACAGCCTTCACAGCATTAATAAGTTCAGCTACATCTTCTGAACTAAAACTCTGCGACTGATCATCATACGGAGTATTCGAATCTATTGTATCATCATCCGATGTATCATCTTGTGTAGTCTGCCGCATAGACGTATCTGTCTTAGTCTTACCTGTCTCTTGGTTGCTTGTAGATGCTACTGGAACCAAGCCATAGGAAGGGAGCTGCATGTATGGGTTCATAGTGTAACCTAACCCTTGAGGTGGTGCTACCGGAGTTAACTTGTCCGCTATAGAACATATTCCATGGTGGCTCTGTTGGTGGTTGAACCAACTCCTGTTTTTTACTTCGCTGAAAAGCGAAACAATTTGCACACAAACTCTCATAAGTGACTAATTGATTCATATCAATTACCCCTGACTTACAAGATAAGCATGTTAGGGCTGTAGGAGTGCTTGATAAATTCTCCTCATCACTTTTGCCGCTCACAGACATGGTAATAATTTGTTATTGACTACACAATTTGTGACTGAAAATCACCCTATATGTAAGTATATAGAGGTGAGATCGATCTGACCACAGTGCATCTGATTTGAGGGTCAGAACAGGACTGACATTACACAGAAAAGTCAGCACACATACTAGCAGTCAGTCACATGTTAAAGCATTAGACATTGCCATATGAGAATAGAACCTCCATAACAACTTATATATAAGTAGGAAAATTGTACTTCTGTTTCTAACTGGTTCTTTTTTCAACATAGCATGCAGAAAACACAGTAATATACAGGTCTCATATGCAATAGGTACTAAAAATTAACTGTTCATACTAAGCAAGTAGAGAGAATTTTTAGTACTGTATACCCTGCCTCCGGAGAGCAGGATACAGGAAGACTCACCACACTTCCATATCCAAGCAAATACGCTCGTAAGACGCTGAGTGGATTCAGACGCTACTGATGTACACTACCGCTCTTGATAACGGACACGGATGCTCACTGGTGGACACGGACGCTGAGCGACTTCCACGTGTATGCAGACGCTAAGGCCTGCGACTCCGTCTGGGCGGGATCTCTAGTGTACACAACCACAGCATCTAAGCTGCGACCGAGTACCCTTGTGGTAGCGTCTGAGCCGGAAGTGAGGTCATTCAGTTCATGAAACGAGAGACACGCGGGAACTGGCCATGAACTCGGAGGAGGGGCGGCCAGGAGAGCGTCTGAATCCCCCTGTTGAATTAAACTCCCAGGATCGCGGCCTCTACCTAGTCCTGGCGCCTATGATCCCCGGAGCGCTGTCGCACTCGAGATGTTCAGCGCATCAACACACTGTTTGTAGTCTCCACCAAATCAGTGTAGCTGTTTCCTGACCCCTCTAGTAAGAGGAAGTCCATAGACTCACCGTCTCCCCATGCTCCGGCCACAGCCTGGTTACGTCTGCTGGACCTGCTAGAACATCCTGACACAGACGCCCGTCGAGACAGCACTAATACCTGAAGGTAAGAATTGTTGCGACCCGGTGGAGAGTTGTTGGAGCGACTCTTTCTAGTATGCGTTTAAGACGCTGTTAAGAGAAGTCACTCAAAAAAACAATATAGTAAGTCTATAAAAATAAAATAATAAAAAGCTTGAGGCTGCTATATCAGCAGCCCTGCGACCATGCGGCTTCCTGCCACACCAAGCAAAAAACTGATTTGACTGAGTCAGTGGGCGGGACTATATGGTGAAGGCCCCAATGCATCCTGGGAGGCCAGAAAGCTCGTGACCGTGTTGGTGCCATTTTCGCTGTCGCTCGACAATATCCCAATATTATCCTGTGGATAATCCTGTGAACCCAGCCAGAGAAAGTTTGTTTCATATATTCAACACCCGCTTTTGGCAATTATAGCTGTTAATAGTAATACTTGTTTTTATAAATTGCTATATGTCCTGTTCCCTCACAAAGAAACTCACACGCTTGCGCAATGCATATGAACAATAGACTCTGCTAGGATAGGAAGGGTGGAATCTAAGCCATCCTTGGTATTGAATGGTTAATGCCCTTGCTACTAAGGGATTGTCTGGGTAGTTCAAAAGTTGGTACCATGGGGTGGTGAGGAAACCCCCTCTCTATATCTGGCAACTATGGTATATTTTTATATTATGAAAAGGAGGGAAATGTAAGGGTTAAATTAGATGCTTGCAAATCAAATATAGGAAATATATGTGTGTTTTGAACCTTAAGCAGTTTATAGCAGATATGAGGCAGACGTGTCTCTACCCTAACAAGTCCCAGTAATTAGAAGTGGAATGTTTCAGCTATCCAGCCTTGAGAGAACACCGATAACAACTATAAGATACAACTCTCTGGACTAAGAGACTCATGAGAACTTGCTGAAATGCAGAAATGTGTAATGTTGCTAAAATGTTCTGTATTGTTCTGTAGAAATTTGTAGTTATTACCAAACCCCTTTGTGATGTATTCATTATATATTCATTATGTGAAAACTTTGCCATAAAAACCCCTAGAATGTAAACGAGCATAGCTCAGAATCAGTTTTGACATGGATACTGCGTTTGTGTCTTGATTACTGACTCCCAGCAGCTGGTACAAGAATCATCAGACAACTGAAGGATATTGCTAAACAAATAAAATATCCCTAACAGGGGGGGCGTGGCTTAGCATCAGAGGAGAGCAGTTGCAGCTTTACACAACTCCTGCTTTTATTCCACCTATATCTCTCATAGCCCACTCATTCCCGTTTTTTTTGCCTCCCTATCGCTCTCCTACTTCCCCCTCATCCCCCCACTGCTAATCACCTGCAGCCGCGGAGTCGGGGAGCAGTGGAAGCTCCCGCGGATTGCGGCCTGCGTCCTCCATACAAGCCGGGGCCTCGATTTCGGAGCGGACCCGCCTGACCTCCGGACGCACCGAGGTTGCGGCATCCAGACCCGTCACCTCTGCCTGGTCACCCCCGGCCCGGATCGCTGACCACAGCCGGCCTCATGCTGCCCGCGACCGCTGACACCACGGAGGGATCTGACCTGGAAGCCGCGCTGTGCTTCACTGCCGAGACGGCAGGTCCCGGCGGCCATCTTCCTGCCATTGCCTCGGGCGGCCTCGTGGGATCGGAAGGGGGGGACACCACTGCCACATAGCCAGCTGTAATCCTGGTAAGGTGTGCCTCCCTACCCCACTTCCTATACTTCTCTTCACCATCCATCAGCCTGACCCTCGTAGTGGACACTGGCGGGAGCTCTCTGCCTTCCCTCTCAGCCGTCCGGAGAGCTCAGCTATAATCTAGGCACCTGGTGCCTCGCTCTACCTGACAGCCACCCTCCCTCCGCTTAAAGTCTACCCTGGAATTTTACGGGGGTGGGAGATGGGAGCCGCACTGTCGCTGCTGAGACCTACCGATGGTGCGGTGAGGAACTCTCCCTCCTCCTCCCTCTCGATATCTGGATGCGGTACAACACCCTTATCTGCTTGTACGCCCACGACACCTTACCTTTGATTTAAAACCCATCACCCCTCCCGGTGTCTCTGCAGCCCTACGACACCACCGCCCTACCCTTGCTCTTTGCTTGGCCTCATCCCGGACTACGCCGGGGCTACTGTACCTCCTTTGCAAGTCCCTAATAGGCCTACGCTACGGCCGGAGGCCCTTTCACTGACCCCCCCCCCCTGCTGGACACTCGGATTGGCCCATGGGTGCATCTGAGCCTCACGGAGGGGGTTGCTCTACTCCATATATGTCCCCTCTTCATCATTGACCCCCCCTGGATATATCCAACGCTGAGTCTGCTGTGATGTGACGACGTGTCGGCCCGGCGCTTCGCATGCGAGACCCTATACGCTCTCGACATATCTTACTCTCTGTGTGCCCATAACTGTGGTAGCTATTCTACGACTGCATGGAAAAGTTCTTAATTCCTACATCAATGACCTCTACAGGGGCTCCATTGCCTCCTGTGACGGTACTCCTGGTGGCAATTCCTCCGACTCCGACTGCTCAACCTCGCGCTCCGCCTCCTAACACACACGTAGATCCAGACCACCCGTAAAACAGCCGAAGATGAAACACAATGACCTGGTGGCCGTTCTGGGGCCCCTGTTTGACAAAAATTTGGCTGGCATCAAAGAGGCCATCGAATCTACGTTAACCCAACTCAGCCACCACTCTACCACTTGGATGAAGTGGAGCAGCGGATATCTATGCTAGAAGATGACCTATCCACAGCCTAGCGAACCATACAAGCCAATCAATCCGAAATTGCTGACCTATCAGAGAAGATCGATGACCTTGAAAATCGCAGTAGTCGTAACAACCTGAGGATCATTGGCATCCCAGAGTCGGTCAAGGGTCACAAACTTATGGATCTCCTCTCATCTGGCATCCTGGAACAATTAGCTATGGACCTTAAAGGAGTCCCACTCGTTATTGAGAGAACCCATAGGTTAGGACCGGAGCGAAGGAACCCCAATGGACGGCCCCGCCCCGTCATCATGAGAATCTTGAACTATGCTGACAAGATGATGATCCTCGATCACTACTGCAAAACGGCCTCCTCATCTTCCAAGATTTCTCTGCCCTCGTAGCTGCCAAACGCAGAGAGTTTGCTCCCATTTGCAAGCACCTTTTTGATACCAAAGTCAAGTTCTCCCTCCTCTACCCAGCCCGCCTCCGAGTATACGAGAATGGCAAACCATTGTTCTTTGATGACTCAGGAGAGGCAAGGATGCACTTTTCCCTACCCGATACTTGACTGTAACAGTTATTTACTTGTTTACCACTCATCACTGCCTCATTCTTTAATTTCGGGTCTCATGTGTGGAGTACCGTGTTTGTGAGACATGGATACCTCTAGTTCACTTAATCCCTATTTTATGTTTCTGATGTTTATATTGCTGTTTTTCTGTTTTTTTACTTGTTGTGTCTGCCTGACCCGGGGACTCATCCCCCTCCTAGGTTGCCCTCCCCCCGCTCGCTGGGACGGGGGCGAGGCCCTATCTTACTCCTCCCATTTTCACCATGTTTTTTCCGACTGTAGGTGTGGGCTGATATGACTTCTCCAGCCGCCCCACACTCACATTATACTGGAGTCTCTGGTAATGCTCTATTACGCATAATCTCCTGGAATATAGAGGGACTTAACCATCCCGTTAAAAGAAAGAAGGTAGTATCACACTTAAAACGTATGAACCCCCAAGTTGTGTTTCTTCAGGAGACACATTGGTTAGACGACCCTCGGAACTCCCTACGAGCTCCTTGGATAGGGGAATGCATATCGGCCCCATACCACATTAAATCCCGGGGAGTGGCCATTTTTTTCCACACTAGCTTACAACACTCGATTAGCAGGAAGCATATTGACCCTGACGGCAGGTTCATCTTGCTTGACGCATTGATTGACAATACCATGTATACCTTTCTCAACATATATGCTCCCAATGTCTCCCCCGACTCTTTTTTTTTTTTTCAGTTCTCCTATCGACGCTCCTACAATGGGGTGGCCACAATTTAGTTGTGGGTGTCCATGGACAGATCTCGGGTGAGTGCCTCTTCCTCTACTTCCAACTCTCAAATACTGACTTCCTTCTGTACACAACTTGATTTACTTGACCCCTGGCGCATCTTTCACCCGACTCAGAAAGACTTTTCCTTTTATTCTCACCCTCACTCATCCCACTCTCACATCGACTACATTTTCACCTCAACATCCCTCTTCCCCAGGGTTACCCACACATCTTTTGCAGACATTATCATCTCCGATCATGCGCCCATATCAGCTGACATTCGACTGACCCTACCTCCTCGCATCACCCCAAGTTGGCGCTTCCCTGCATTCCTCCGCCACTCCACTGACTTCCTTCTCCACCTCAAACAATCCTGGCTCAATTATACCTTGGACAACACTGACCAGTCACTAGACTCCCCTATATTTTGGGGGGCTGCCAAGGCGGTCCTGAGAGGGCATATCATGTCCTACACTCACTCCAAGAGGGAAAATTTCTTTTTGCAGCTGCAGACTCTGAGCACGTCGCTAACCTCCTCGTTTTGAAATTATAAACGACACGACACTCCAGCCCACAAAGAAGCATATCTCTCAGCGAAGCTAATATACGACACTTTCCTTACTGAACGAGCTCAACTCTCTTATGATTATCAAAGGAATAAGTTTCATAGATGGGGCAACAAATCAGGTAGATTGTTGGCTAACATGATTAAGGGACCTAAATCCTGTACTTGGATTAACACTATCGGTATCTCCGGTAAATTAGTTTCGGACCCTGATTCTATTTGCACTGTATTTATGCGCTTCTATCGCTCCCTATACGCCAAAGGCCCTGATGATCCTGCTGCTAACTACTCCTTTCTTGAAGTTGCTGATCTCCCGGTCCTCTCTCGGGAAGAAAGGGAACTACTTGACAGCCCAATCACCGCCGAGGAGGTTATTGACACTATCAAGAGCTTGCCCAACAAGAGTCCTGGCCCTGATGGCTTTAGTGCGGAATTTTACAAAATGATGCGTGAGGATCTCGCGCCCACTCTCACATCCCTTTACAACCGTATTCTCTCCTCTAAACAAACCCCGATCAGGTTTAATGAAGCTAAAATAATTGTTATAGCAAAGCCCGGTAAAGACCCATCCCTTCCTGGTTCCTACAGACTCCTAAACCAAGACTTAAAAATTCTGACCAAATTAATGGCCACTCGTCTACAACTGTGTTTATCTCGAATCATATCACCAGCCCAATTAGGCTTCCTTAAACATAGACAGTCAGTCAAGGGCATTAGGGCAGCCCTGGCCACCATCACCTACTCTCGCTCCCACAATTTAGTCGATAATATTTTGATTAATCTTGACGCAGAAAAGGCCTTTGACAAAATCGCCTGGCCTCACCTTGATCGGGTTTTACGCCATCAACATTTCGGGGGAAAGTTTTGTGGCCTTATCAACTCCCTTTATACTAACCCCACCGTACAGGTGATGGTTAACAACATCTCCTCCACTCCCTTTACTCTTGAGAGAGGGACTTGGCAGGGATGCCCCCTTTCTCCCCTCCTTTTCAATCTAGCCCTAGAACCCTTCATACGCTATATCACAAACTTAACCAGTTTTAAAGGTATTCTGATTGGCACTCAGGAACTAAAAATTATAGCGTTCGCAGATGACATCCTCCTTCTCACTTCTAATCCTAAACAGTCCATTCCGGTACTACAGGAAGCTATAAACTTCTTTTCTTCCTTTGCGGGCTTCTCAATTAATTTTGACAAATCGGAAGCCTTAGCCATATTTAGACAGGCCACTGTAGGCTGGGAACCCCCCTTTCCGTTTCGATGGGCCCCCACCCACCTCACTTATCTAGAGATTCACTTACCCGCGGACCCCTCCCTTCTCTACTCCCACAATGTTCAACCTATTCTCACCAAAATTCAGACTGAGCTTGGTCTCTGGCAAAATCTTCCCCTTAACCTCTTAGGGCGCTGCAATCTTGTCAAAATGGCCAGCTTTCCCAAATTGCTCTATATACTTCAAATGGTTCCTATCTTGCTCACAAAATAGGACTTGTCCCTTCTCAACTCACATATATCCAAGTTTATATGGGCCAATAAACGACCTCGGATAAGTTTTCTCAAGCTGTCCCAATCAGTACAGAATGGGGGATTAAACTTGCCCAACATAGAGCAGTACAATAGGGCCTGCCTCCTTCGCATAGCCATGGACTGGCTCAGCGCCAGGAATATCTTCACCGATTCCCTAAGAGACTCTCAACTGTGTGCCCCTTTGTCTCTTAGCTACATCCTACATGCCAGTAGTGCCACTCTGAAGAAGCCTCATCTAGATAATACCCTCTTAACCTCTACCATTCTGGCATGGAAAAGGTCTAGGAAATCATTAGATATACACGGCCTTTATTCTCCGTTTCTCCCCTTTCTGGGGAACTTAGACTTCCACAATGGACATGCCTCCTTCCCTTTTAACAGCTGGCACACGGCGGATATCACACATGTTCGAGACCTCCTCAACTCTCTCCATGAACCACTCACTTTCACTGAGGCCATAGATAAATATAACATTTGCCCTAGCCACAAATTTTCTTTCAGGCTTCTCACTATGTCCGCGCGGTCCTGACACGACTCACTAACAATGATTTCCTGAACCCCCTAGACACGCTCATGCACTCCGGCATTTACTCTATCTCAACTATTTACACCCGAATCCGCACAGACATTGTCCCCTCTATCGACCTCCTACAACTTGAAAAATGGTCTTCTCAACTCCCCTCTATGTCCCCGGAAGCAGTGTTGGACTCTTTTAATTTATCTCTGAAACTTATTCCAGCGAGTATCTACCAGGAAATGTCGTACAAGATTTTACACAGGGCTTACATATCCCCAAAACGAAGTCACTTGATGGGCCTCTCGGAGTCTGCAGCGTGCAACAAATGCTCCGCACTGGTAGCGGACATCATGCATTGCTTCTGGCATTGCCCTCATATACAAACATTTTGGGGTGGGTTACAGGCGTATAGCTCCTCTACACCGGGTATTGACTTTCAATGAACCGCCTCTTGGGCCCTCTTCGGATACCTCCTAAATCAGCCAAACATTCCCTCTCCCGACAAAAAACTAGTGACACTTTTGTCGGCTGTGGGGAGGAAGGCTATTCTTCAACAGTGGATACACGATACTCCCCCCTCCTTAGCCATGGCTACCTCTAGACTGCTCTTTCCCTTTACCATGGATTGGTTGGAGACTACTCTTGATAAGGAGACTCTAACCGCCGCGTTGTTCCAATGCTGGGGAAAGTTCATACATACACTACCCACACCCACCAAACTTGCCATTCAACAATGTTTCCACCACACCACCTGGTATTGCCACCAACTTCTAGATCTTAGACCCCCCATCTCTATCCCATAACTATGTACTGCAGATGTCCTCTCCCTGTCCTCCACATCATCCCCCCTCTCTCTCTTTATCTTCTCCACCTCTCTCTATCCCCGATTCGACTTCTCTTAGACCTCCAGTACTTGTATCTTTCTCTTTTCTCTGTTCGGATATTTGCTCCATGGATGGGTCGGTGGCACCCTGGCCTTGGCAAACACGGTTTTTGTTGTATTTTTGTTTTGTTTTGTTTGTGTGTATTAATTTGTTTTATGCGTCCTCCCTGTTGTAGGATGCCTTTATATAACTACAGCTTTAGTATCATTTTAGACCGTTTCTGATTTTATAGAGGTAAACTTTTTTTCTCTTTCATCCATCTGGGGGACGCTGCGCCGTTACTTGTGGGTTAGAGGTGTGTGGTTGTGGAGTTTGGCACAGAACTATTAAAACCTGAGTCCTCCCCCCTCTAACCCCTCCCATCTCCTTCCTGCCTAGCCAGTACTTCAGTTTTAGTTTTGTGCCTGTGGAGTACAGACACAGATTTTTTTTCTCTGAAGATTTTAGTTAGGTGTTTTATTATTTTATTGTTGGAGTGCCTAGTCCCTGTATACTGGTGACAGGTACTACAAGAGTGGGGTTAGATAAGAGTTCCCACTCTATTCTGCCGCTGGAGGCCACCACACTTCGGTCACTGGGGCTTGATTCCTGCTTCTATGAGAAGAAGTCGGCAGTGAGGAGGTACAGGATAGACACAATTTGTCTCTGACAGTATTGGTCTATCCTTCCTATCCTTCCTATATTTCCTATATTTCCTTTATTTCTTCTGTGTGTGTCCCCTGTTACATTCCCCTCCCCCCCCCCCCCTTCCTCCCCTTCCCCCGGAGATGAGCGGTGGTACACAGTAGCGAGGGCTTTACTGATCCCTGCTACTGGTTTGCTGGTTAGTCCGGGAGAGTGGTGAGTCACTCCCTGGGGTCCCCTAGGAGCCGCTGTATGTAGCGGCGCACGGAGCCGCTGCCTGCACAGAGCCGCTGTATGTAGCGGCGCGCAGGAGCCGGGTACTTCCGGCTACAGCGCGCCTTCTCAGGGCTGACCCGGCGTACGTCAGTTAAAGAAGGGACGGATTCCCGCCCTGCACTAGAGCTCCGGGGCGCCATCTTCTCCAGAGGCAGTACGGGGACGCTGTGCAGCACAGACACTTATTTGGCTCACTACTACTCACCCTGTTTATTCAGTGGGGGTCACCTAACAGCAAGTATACTTTGGGGGCATAGTGTTCTTCTATACTTTTAGTGAGGGTTATCAATTTAATTTGCACAGTATAGCTCACAATATTCTTACAATATAAATTGCACAGTATAATTCACAGTACTGTTCACTACTCTACTGGGTTTATAGTTCGTTTGTAGTACATTGTTATTTAAAAAAAAAAAAAAAAGAAAAAAAAAGTTTCATTATGACCAGTAAGCCAGACAAATCTACAAAGGGGAAGACATCCTCGGTGGTTTATTTTTCATGCTGACAATGTGGGTCAAAGCTAGCTAAGGGTAGCGCGGACGCGGGTACCCTATGTACTTCATGCTCTGGTGCATCTGTGGAGGACCAGCAGGGGGGTTCCGCGGATCAGTCTATGCCTCCTTGGGCCAGGAACATGGTGGATGCCATTTCAGAATTACGTCAGTCCAGACCGGAGGCTGATTCCGGTCAGAATACGGGGGAACCTCTCTGGGCTCAGAATATGGGCAGGTGTCTTGCTGATTTAACTCAATCTCTAAATAAATTTGTAAACTCTGCCGGCAGTTCTTCTGCTACAAAACGGCCACAGCCATTGCCCGCTATAACTTTCCCGGGGGAGGAGTTGGAGACATCCCCATTGGAGGATGGGGAAGTAGACCCAGAGTGGGACGAAGTTTCGGCCTGGGAAGATGAGGAATTTTCTACTAGCTCAGGTGTTAGATTGCTGATAGAAGCCATCCGTCAGACTCTTAATATTCAGGATACGGAAGTGGCAGAAACTTCCTCTGTTTATTTCAAACGACAGAAAAGACAAGTTACTGTCTTCCCTTCTTACTCTCATTTTGCGGATATTTTAAAGGAGCCCTGGCTTAAGCCGGATTCTCGTTTCCAGGCCCCTAAGAAATTGAAATTTCTCTATCCTTTTACAGAGGAGGATACAAAATTTTGGGAAACGGCCCCAAAGGTAGACGCCCCTATTTCACATTTAGCAACGGTTATTCCTTCTGTACAGTCTGTGACGTTGAAGGATCCCACAGATAGGAAGATTGAAGCAATACTTAAATCTATGTTTTCTTTATCAGGTGTTTCTCTTCGCCCAATTCTAGCTGGCGCTTGGGTCCTCAAGGCCGCGGATGACTGGCTAGCACAGGTCGTATCTGGAATGCAGTCTGATGATCCATCGGAAGCCATTCAGTTAGCAGAACAGATTTCGGAGGATCTTACTTATGTGGGTGAGGCCTTGTTAGATTCGGCTGCGCTACAATCCCGTATTTCTGCCTTGACCGTGACAGCAAGACGGTCTCTTTGGCTTCGGGTTTGGAATGCCGATTCTGACTCAAAACAGACCTTGACGGCGGTGCCCTTTGAAGGTGAGTTTCTCTTTGGGTCGGAATTAAAGAAGATTATTTCCGATACTACAGGGAGAAAGAGCCCTTTTCTTCCAGTTGCTCTTCAGAAACCGAAGACTACAAGGTTTCGGTCCTTTCGTACACAGGGCAGAGGTAATTTCCATTCCTTTCGTGCTTTCTCCAGGTACCCACGAAGAGGGTCATTCAGAGGTAGAGGAACACAGGCAACTCGTAGACCAGCCAGTAAACCTGTCGACAAACCTACTGCATGACGGTTCACGATCGCCGGAGGGATCAATGACGGTTGGAGCTCGGTTACTACAGTTCAAAGAGGTGTGGCTTCTGTCGAACCCAGATCGCTGGGTGACGGGGGTCATATCCAGGGGATATATGTTAGATCTCGAGGAACCAGTCCCATATCATCTGTTCGTCACTCCTCTTCCAAGCGATCCCTCCAGACGTCGAGCTCTTCTTCATGCAACAGCCACTCTTTTATGAAATGGTGTAATTCTTCCAGTTCCCGCTCAACAGAGAGGTCGGGAGTTTTACTCGGGTCTTTTTCTCGTGGACAAACCGGACGGTTCGTTTCGACCCATTTTAAATCTCAAAGGTTTGAATCCATATCTCTCAACTCAAAAGTTCAAAATGGAATCCATCCGCTCGATTATCGCCGCTATGGAACCAGGGGAATATTTGGCTTCAATAGACATAAAAGACGGATACCTGCATGTTCCTATTTGGAAGGGTCATCAATCTCTTCTGAGATTCGCAGTCGGCCCTTGGCATTTTCAGTTTCAGGGTCTCCCCTTTGGCCTTTCCACGGCTCCTCGGGTATTCACAAAGATCATGGGCCATGTGGTGGCAGTTCTGCGGTGACAGGGAGTCAACATTACTCCGTATTTGGACGATCTGTTGATCAAGGCCCCGTCAGAGTTGATTCTTCACCAGAACTTGCGTCTCACGATAGAGACTCTACAGTCATTCGGATGGATAATACATTTTCCAAAGTCGTCTTTGCTTCCTTCCCAGAAAATGTTGTTTCTGGGACTCGTATTCGACACCAACAACCAGAAAGTGTTTCTTCCTCAGAACAATATTCAGGACATACGGTCCAGAATTCGAACACTGGTACATTTACCGGTGGTTTCGGTTCTCAGATGCATGCAGGTGTTAGGCAAGATGGTGGCAACCTTCGAGGCAGTTCCATATGCCAGATTTCATGCTCGCCCCTTCAGGCTCAGATTCTCAACTGTTGGACTCGGACAGGGCCTCATCTCGAATTACAGCTGATGCGCTTGTCTGTGCAGACTCGTCAGTCGCTTCGCTGGTGGCTTCACAGCCCCAATTTGACCAAAGGAGTTCCGTTCACGATTTGGTCTTGGGTGATGGTCACCACAGACGCAAGCCTCAGAGGTTGGGGGGCGGTTTTTCAGACTCATCACTTTCAGGGGCTCTGCACCAGTCAAGAGTCAAAGTTACAGATCAACATCTTGGAGTTGAGGGCAATCCGGTATGCACTATTTTTCAAACCATGGTACAGGGTCATCCAGTACGGATTCAGTCCGACAACGCCACGGCAGTTGCTTACATAAACAAGCAAGGAGGCACTCGAAGCTGGTCCGCCATGAAAGAAGTCGCTCAGATTCTCACATGGGTGGAACATTGGGTTCCGGCCATATCCGCGATTCACATTCCAGGAGTCGAGAACTGGGAAGCGGATTTCTTAAGCCGTCACACGGTGCATTCGGAAGAGTGGGAGCTTCACCAGGAGGTGTTTCTGACTCTAGTAGCCCGGTGGAGGAGGCCCGATGTAGATCTGATGGCGTCTCGTCTCAACAAGAAACTTCCTCTCTACGGGTCGCGTACTCAGGACCCTCAAGCAGTTCTAATCAATGCACTGACAGCGCCGTAGCACTTTCAACTGGGATGTGTTTCCGCCATTTCCACTGATTCCACGTCTGCTTCAACGCATTCGGCGAGAAGGTCTTCCAATCATCCTGGTGGCCCCAGATTGGCCACGCCGGCAGTGGTACACTCTTCTACGCAACAAGGTCGTCGAGGAACCATTCCAACTCCCTCTGCGTCCAGATCTTCTGATTCAAGGACCATGTCACCACCCAGATTTAAGTCGGCTGGCTTTGACGGCTTGGTTCTTGACGTGAAAAATTATAAACACATACAGCTAGAGATAGATCTCAAACTGTATATATATCTGGCGCTGAAATACGCCCCTTTTTACAAGTTCAGTGCAGTGGATATCTGTTACTCCACAGACGGGCTCCTATTATCTCGGCTCCGATACTCCGGTTTTGTTTACATCTAAGCCAAGTGACCTACAAGATCCTACCTCCGCAGTGAGGCTAAAGGGAGTTCAGTTGCTAACGGCGTTCCTGCATCAGAGTCCTGCAGCGATCAGCTGGACACAGACGGATCTCCGCTGTGAGATCATTGCGGCGCCAGCCATCAGCTGCCGTTTCATGCTGTTACTGCTAGCTATACGGATCACGTCCCTCGCTGGGAAACTCCCTATATCTCATCTGATGGTCAACTGACGGCTTTTCACAACGGAGAATTAGTATTCCAGCAAGTCTGTCCTTTAATTAATATTGTGGCAGCAATCACAAATCTTTACATCTTCCTCGTGCAAATGCATACAGGACTCTGCATTACATCTCAGGTATCAGCACGGGGGTAATTATTACCGTTTGCTTTGCTTTTAATAATTTCACATTGTGGAGCCATCTGTGGACATTATATATGATTCCACACTGGGACGCCAGTGTCAGAATCAATTGTTGTTCTCTGTAGAGAGCTTCTTTTACTTAAGATATCTGATCTGCATTTTAGATACATTGTATGCTGTTTAAACAGCACGTTTATAAAGCCTAATACAGTGTTTCTGTTTATATATACAAGAGGTGAAAACCTCTGGTTTTTAAACTGCCATATATATATATATATATATATATATATGTATTGTTTGTTCTATATATTTTGTTTTGTGTCATTTATTGTTTGATAAAATATTTTTTATTTAAAAAAGGTCAAGCATCATTGAGTCAATCATTCTACTTGCTAGACTGCACTTAATTAATCAATTAATTAATTCTAAGTGATTTTTGGTGCGCAGAGCATTTTTTCCCTTGGCTTGGTTCTTGAATCCAACATTTTAAAGGCAAAAGGGTTTTCTCGTCCTGTTGTGCAAACGATGATTCAGGCTAGAAAGCCGGTGACTTCTGGAATTTACCAGAGTGTGGCGTATTTACATTGCTTGGTGTGAAAAGCGTGGTTTAACACCGGATTTGTTTAGAGTTCCTCGTCTGTTATCTTTCCTTCAGGAGGGTCTCAATAAGGGTCTGAGACTTTCTTCACTAAAGGGTCAAGTTTCTGCCTTGTCGGTTCTTTTTCAAAGAAGACTGGCTATCATTCCAGAAGTTCAGACGTTCCTTCAGGGAGTTCTTCGGATTCAGCCACCTTTTGTTGCTCCGGTTCCTCCCTGGGATTTAAACTTAGTCCTTACGGCTCTTCAGAAATCTCCATTTGAACCTTTGGAATCTGTAGAATTGCGGTATCTAACGTTCAAAGTTGTATTTATATTGGCAATTGGCTCCGCAAGACGAGAATGTGAATTGGCAGCTCTTTCTTGCAGACCACCCTTGTTGGTGTTTCATGATGACCGGGTGGTTCTGCGAACAAAACCTTCCTTCCTTCCGAAGGTTGTGTCAGCGTTTCATCTAAATCAGGACATTGTCCTTCCAGCGTTTACTCCTTCTCAATCTGGGGAAGATTCCCATTTGGCTCTCTTAGATGTGGTTAGGGCCTTACGGATTTATTTAGCTCGTACGGAATCTATCCGTCATACGGATGCATTGTTGGTTTTAATTGATGCGCCCAAACGAGGTTGGCCGGCTTCCAAGAACACAGTGGCTCGTTGGGTAACTTCGGCCATCAAACAGGCATACATGTCTTCTGATGTTTCAGTTCCTTTCTCAATCCGAGCTCATTCGACTCGAGCTGTTGGAGCTTCTTGGGCTGTTCGCGGGGGTGCATCTATTGAGCAGCTGTTTAGGGCGGCGACCTGGTGGTCTGTGCATACGTTTACAAAGTTTTACCGTTTTCATACTTTCGGTTTGGAGAGTGCCTCTGTTGGGCATCAAATTTTACGGACGGCTATGCCGTCTACATCTCCCTCCTCTAATTAGCTTGCTTTGGGAAATCCCACAAGTAACGGCGCAGCGTCCCCCAGATGGATGAAAGAGAAATAGGGATTTTTGTTTACTTACAGTAATATCTCTTTCTCTGAGTCCATCTGGGGGACGCTGCAATCCCTCCCGTATGTTTGTCTGGTTTATCCGGTTGTTTTTTCGGTCTGTCTCCTTTGGCTTGGCTAAACGTTAACTGAAGTACTGGCTAGGCAGGAAGGAGATGGGAGGGGTTAGAGGGGGGAGGAGTCAGGTTTTAATAGTTCTGTGCCAAACTCCACAACCACACACCTCTAACCCACAAGTAACGGCGCAGCGTCCCCCAGATGGACCCAGAGAAAGAGATTTTACGGTAAGTAAACAAAAATCCCTATTTTTTGTTTTGCCTCTTTTTGCACTGATTATCTTGTATAATGTTCCGGTCACCTTTTCTAGTAATTATGTTATTTGTTTGAAAACGGAAAATGTGAGGTATTTTCGAGATTGTACAGCTACCCGTTTATAACTCTCTGTTAGCGAGCTATTATTTCTGTACATCGGGTCCTGTATTTACTGTGTGTATCGCCCATCTTGGCTTATACTTATGCCTCAATAAAATATATTTAAAAAAAAAAAAAAAAAACCCTAACAGTGTCCAGTATTGCCTCTACTGACTCACCTTCCTCTTCAACTACAAGACCCTCCTCCTCTGACTCTTCCTGTAGGCTAGGGAGGGGTCTCTTCACTGCCTTACGCACAGTCTTTTCTGCTTGTGCGGGCGGAATCATTCTAATTAAGAATTCCTCCATAGTTTTGGAAAACCCTGCTGCCCATTCTAAATGCTGCCTGCGGGACTCCAACATTTCTCTGGAAATATATGCTAGGGCACATTCCGATGATGCCGACTGACCACTACTCCCAGATTGAGCATCCATTCCGAAACATGAGTCGCACGCTTTTCTTACCACATTTTAAGCATACATAACATGTCTTGGTTGGTGCTTTTGACATGTTTAAAATACACGCCACCAACAGTCAGCAGTGCTTTCACCCTATTTAAGTAGGAAGAGAAAGACCGTTGGGACATAGGGAGCAAGTGAAACTTGCTGGAACTATTTTTCTATATAAAAAATATAAAGATTAAAACAGGACCTTTTTAGTAGAGTCCTTTGGAAGACAAAGAAAACCACATGGGGGGTCATTCCGAGTTGTTCGCTCGGTATTTTTCTTCGCATCGCAGCGATTTTCCGCTAAATGCGCATGCGCAATGTTCGCACTGCGACTGCGCCAAGTAAATTTGCTATGCAGTTAGGTATTTTACTCACGGCATTACAAGGTTTTTTCTTCGTTCTGGTGATCGTAGTGTGATTGACAGGAAGTGGGTGTTTCTGGGCGGAAACAGGCCGTTTTATGGGAGAGTGTGAAAAAACGCTACCGTTTCTGGGAAAAACGCGGGAGTGGCTGGAGAAACGGAGGAGTGTCTGGGCGAACGCTGGGTGTGTTTATGACGTCAAACCAGGAACGACAAGCACTGAACTGATCGCAGATGCCGAGTAAGTTTGAAGCTACTCAGAAACTGCTAAGAAGTGTCTTTTCGCAATTTTGCTAATCTTTCGTTCGCAATTTTGATAAGCTAAGATTCACTCCCAGTAGGCGGCGGCTTAGCGTGTGCAAAGCTGCTAAAAGCAGCTTGCGAGCGAACAACTCGGAATGACCACCATAGTTCTTTATTCCAAGATTCAGCAGCAGCAGAGCCTTTTTTTGGCAACACCAGCAGTATACAAATTAATCTCAGGCTGTTCTCCTCAGGACCTGAATGTATACATATCTTGCAGTATGCTTAACAGTGCTTGGTAGCTGAGGAATCACCTCAGAGAGCTTCTAACTGTAGGTGTGCGTCTATTTATAAAATCCAATATGGCCACAACTGAAATATTTTGGTCACATCTCTATTCTCTGTGTGTCCTGTCAGCCACTGTAATGTTTAGCAGTGTACTGTTCACTCTAGACTTTGGGCTGGGCAGGGCAGGGCGCCGGACTGTGAGGGGCACTAGCATGCGCCAAAAAGGGGGCGTGGTCATTTTCACAACATAAAAGTGGGCGGTTCAGCCCACAGACATTAAAACAGGGAGCGTGTGCGGTCGGCGGCGTCACTGTTGGGGAGGTGCTGAACCGCTCTCTCACAGCGTGAATGGATGCCGCGCGCTGGGAGGGCAGGAAGCGGGCGACTGTTCTAGCAGACCACCGCAGAAAGGGCAGGGCGGATTTTGCCCTTAAAAAAAATAAGATTTTAAGCCTACCGGTAAATCTTTTTCTCCTAGTCCGTAGAGGATGCTTGGGACTCCGTAAGGACGATGGGGTATAGACGGGCTCCGCAGGAGACATGGGCACTATAAAGAACTTTAGACGGGTGTGCACTGGCTCCTCCCTCTATGCCCCTCCTCCAGACCTCAGTTAGAGAAACTGTGCCCAGAAGAGACGGACAGTACGAGGAAAGGATTTTTGTTAATCTAAGGGCAAGATTCATACCAGCCCACACCATCCACACCATATAACCTGGAATTTACGCAACCAGTTAACAGTATGAACAAAACAGTATCAGCCAATGACTGATCTTAACTGTAACATAACCCTTATGTAAGCAACAAATATATACAAGTCATGCAGAAATATGTCCGCACTTGGGACGGGCGCCCAGCATCATCTAAGGACTAAAAAAAAATCTTATTTTCTCTTACGTCCTAGAGGATGCTGGGGACTCCGTAAGGACCATGGGGATTATACCAAAGCTCCAAAACGGACAGGAGAGTGCGGATGACTCTGCAGCACCGATTGAGCAAACATGAGGTCCTCATCAGCCAGGGTATCAAACTTGTAGAATTTTGCAAAAGTGTTTGAACCCGACCAAGTAGCTGCTCGGCAAAGCTGTAAAGCCGAGACGCCTCAAGTAGCCGCCCAAGAAGAGCCACCTTTCTAGTGGAATGGGCCTTTACCGAATTTGGTAACGGCAATCCCGCCATAGAATGAGCCTGCTGAATCGTGTTACAGATCCAGCGAGCAATAGTCTGCTTAGAAGCAGGAGTGCCAACCTTGTTGGCTGCATACAGGACAAACGGTGCCTGTTTTCCTAATCCGAGCCGTCCTGGCTACGTAAATTTTTAAGGCCCTGACTACATCAAGGGACTTGGAATCCTCCAAGTCTCCAGTAGCCACAGGCACCACAATAGGTTGGTTCATATGAAACGATGACACCACCTTAGGCAAAAATTGAGGACGAGTCCTCAACTCAGCTCTATCCACATGGAAAATGAGATAGGGGCTTTTGTGAGACAAAGCCGCCAATTCGGACACCCGCCTTGCAGATGCCAAGGCCAACAACATGACCACCTTCCAAGTGAGAAATTTGAATTCAACTGTTTGAAGAGGCTCAAACCAGTGAGATTTTAGGAACTGTAACACCACGTTAAGGTCCCATGGTGCCACTGGGGGCACAAAAGGAGGCTGGATGTGTAGCACTCCCTTTACAAAAGTCTGGACTTCTGGGAGAGTAGCCAATTCCTTCTGGAAGAATATAGATAGGCTCCATTAAGGTACAGATTCCGGCCCTAACTTTAGGCCCATATCCACTCCTGTCTGTAGAAAGTGGAGAAAACGGTCCAAGTGGAAATCTTCCGTAGGAGCATGCTTGGCTTCACACCAAGATACATACTTCCTCCAGATATGGTGATAATGTTTCGCCGTCACCTCCTTCCTAGCCTATATCGGAGTAGGGATGACTTCCTCCGGAATACCTTTTCCAGCTAGGATTCGTTGTTCAACCGCCATGCCGTCAAACGTAACTGCGGTAAGTCTTGGAACACGCAGGGCCCCTGCTGCAACAGGTACTCCCTGAGAGGAAGAGGCCAAGGATCTTCTGTGAGCATCTCCTGAAGATCTGAATACCAGGCCCTTCGAGGCCAATCTGGAACAATGAGTATTGTCTGCACTCTTTTTCGTCTTATGATTCTCAATATTTTTGAGATTAAAGGACGAGGAGGGAACACATAGACCGACTGAAACACCCATGGTATCACCAGGACGTCCACCGTTACTGCCTGCGGGTGCCTTGACCTGGCACAATACCTCCGAAGCTTCTTGTTGAGGCGTGACGCCATCTTGTCTATTTGAGGAAGTCCCCTCTGCAAAAACTTCTTGATGAAGTCCCCACTCTCCTGGATGGAGATCGTGTCTGCTGAGGAAGTCTGCTTCCCAGTTGTCCACTCCCGGAATGAATACCGCTGACAAAGCGCTTACGTGATTTTCTGCCCAGCACAGAATCCTGGTGGCTTCCGCCATTGCCACTCTGCTCCTTGTCCCGCCTTGGCGGTTTACATGAGCCACGGCTGTGACGTTGTCTGATTGAATCAGAACCGGTAGGTCGCGAAGAAGGTTCTCCGCTTGTCGTAGGCCGTTGTATATGGCCCTTAATTCCAGTATGTTGATGTGTAGACAAGCCTCCTGGCTTGACCATAGTCCCTGAAAATTCCTTCCTTGTGTGACTGCTCCCCATCCTCGGAGGCTCGCGTCCGTGGTCACCAGAACCCAGTCTTGAAAGCCGAACCTGCGACCCTTTGGAAGGTGAGCACTCTGCAGCCACCACAGGAGAGACACCCTGGCCCTGGGGGACAGGGTTATTTTCTGATGTATTTGAAGGTGGGACCCGGACCACTTGCCCAGAAGGTCCCACTGAAAAGTCCTCGCATGAAACCTGCCGAAGGGGATGGCCTCGTAGGTCGCCACCATTTTCCCCAGTACTCGAGTGCATTGATGGACTGACACTCTTTTCGGTTTTAACAGGTCTCTGACCATGTTCTGGAGTTCCTGGGCTTTTTCCATCGGGAGAAAAACCCTCTTTTGTTCTGTGTCCAGAATCATGCCTAAGAAAGACAGCCGAGTCGTTGGAACCAACTGTGACTTTGGTAGATTTAGAATCCAGCCATGCTGCTGAAGCACTCTCAGGGAGAGCGACACGCTTTTCTGCAACTGTTCCTTTGATCTCGCTTTTATCAGGAGATCGTCCAAGTACGGGATAATTGTGACTCCTTGCCTGCGTAGGAGCACCATCATTTCCGCCATTATCTTGGTGAAAACCCTCGGGGCTGTGGAAAGCCCAAACGGCAACGTCTGAAACTGGTAATGACAGTCCTGTACAGCGAATCTCCGGTATGCCTGATGAGGAGGATATATGGGGATGTGAAGGTATGCATCCTTCATGTCTAGTGACACCATAAAATCCCCCTCTTCCAGGCTGGAGATAACTGCCCTGAGCGATTCCATCTTGAACTTGAACCTTTTTAAGTACAGGTTTAGGGATTTTAAATTTAGAATGGGTCTGACCGAGCCATCCGGTTTCGGGACCACAAATAGGGTGGAATAGAACCCTTTTCCCTGTTGTATTAGGGGAACCTTGATAATCACTTGCTGTTGACACAGCTTTTGAATTGCAGCTAAAACCATCTCCCTCTCTGGGGGAGAAGCTGGTAAAGCCGATTTGAAGCATCGGCGAGGAGGCACGTCTTCGAATTCCAGCTTGTAGCCTTGGGATACAATTTCCATCGCCCAAGGATCCACGTCCGACTGAACCCAGACGTGGCTGAAGAGTCGAAGACGTGCCCCCACCGGCGCGGACTCCCTCAGTGGAGCCCCAGCGTCATGCAGTGGAAGATCGCCATGGCGTTGGCCCTCGAACCTAGTAGCCCAACGTCTCTTTGAGCGTCTCTCATATATAAGACTGCGTCTTTGATGTGACCTAAGGTCAATTAAATGGTATCCCTATCTAGGGTATCAATATCAGCTGACAAGGTATCTGTCCAAGCTGCTACCGCGCTACAAACCCAAGCCGATGCTATTGCCGGTCTGAGCAAAGCACCTGTATGTGTATAGATTTTAAAGTCGTTTCCTGTCTGCGATCAGCAGGATCCTTGAGGGCCGCCGTGTCTGGAGACGGTAGCGCCCCCTTCTTGGATAAGCGTGTTAAAGCCTTGTCCACCCTGGGCGAGGATTCCCACCATACCCTGTCCTGTGCAGGGAAAGGATACGCCATAATCTGCAGTTTTTTGTCTGGAGTTTCCCAAGCCTTTTCAAATAAGGCGTTCAGCTCATGAGATGGGGAAAACGTTACCTCTGGTTTCTTTTCCTTAAACATGTGTACCCTCGTGTCAGGGACAGAGGGGTTATCTGTGATATGTAAAACATCTTTTATTGCAATAATCATATAATGAATACTTTTGGCCACCCTTGGGTGTAACCTTACATCATCGTAGTCGACACTGGAGTCAGAATCCGTGTCGGTATCAGTATCTGCTATTTGGGATAGGGGACGTTTTTGAGACCCTGAAGGGCCCTGTGACACCGTCAAAGCCATTGATTGACACCCTGTATTATCCCTGGACTCTGCTTTGTCCAATCTCTTATGTAATAAAGTCACATTTACATTTAAAACATTCCACATGTCCAACCAATCCTGTGTCGGCGTTGCCGACGGAGACACCACAATCATCTGCTCCACCTCCTCCTTAGATGAGCCTTCCGCTTCAGACATGCCGACACACGCGTACCGACACCCCCACACACACAGGGATATATTTATATGGAGACAGTTCTCCAATAAGGCTCTTTGGAGAGACAGAGAGAGTATGCCAGCATACACCCAGCGCCAACTGACACTGGAAACAAAATTCCCAGATAAACAGCGCTCTTATATAATTTTATATATATATATATATATATCTATACACTCACTGCGCCTTACAAGTGCCCCCCCCCCCCCACCCCCCTCGTTTTTGCCCTCTGTCACCGTGTTCAGCAGGAGAGAGTCCGGGGAGCCAGCTTCTGCAGTGTGCAGTGGAGAAAATGGCGCTGGTTAGTGCTGTGGGATCAAGCTCCGCCCCCTCAGCGGCGTGCTTCGGTCCCGCTCAAATTTTTAATACTGGCGGGGGATTGTATAATCTACTGCCTCCGCAGCCTATATAACTGTATCAACCAGTCCTAGAGGTTTATTGCTGCCCATCAGTGCCTGCATTGTGTGTTGTGTGTGGGAGCAATGGCGCGCAGCGTTACCTCAGAGAAGATCTGAAGTCTTCTGCCGCCTTTGAAGTCTACTTTCTTCTAATACTCACCCGGCTACTATCTTCCGGCTCTGCGATGAGGACGGCGGCGCAGCTCTGGGACGAACGGCGAGGGTGAGACCTGCGTTCCGACCCTCTGGAGCTAATGGTGTCCAGTAGCCTAAGAAGCAGAGCCTATCATTTAAGTAGGTCTGCTTCTCTCTCCTCAGTCCCACAATGCAGGGAGCCTGTTGCCAGCAGTGCTCCCTGAAAATAAAAAAACCTAACGAAATTCTTTTTCAGAGAAACTCAGGAGAGCTCCCCTGTAATGGACCCAGTCTCCTCTGGGCACAGGATATAACTGAGGTCTGGAGGAGGGGCATAGAGGGAGGAGCCAGTGCACACCCATTCTAAAGTTCTTTATAGTGCCCATGTCTCCTGCGGAGCCCGTCTATACCCCATGGTCCTTACGGAGTCCCCAGCATCCTCTAGGACGTAAGAGAAAAAATAGGATTTTGGTACTTACCGGTAAATCCTTTTCTCCTAGTCCGTAGAGGATGCTGGGGGTATAGACGGGATCCGCAGGAGCTTGGGCACACTGAAAAGACTTAAGACTGGGTGTGAACTGGCTCCTCCCTCTATGCCCCTCCTCCAGACCTCAGTTATAGGAACTGTGCCCAGGAGAGACGGACATTTCGAGGAAAGGATTTTTGTGTAAACTAAGGGCTACAGACATACCAGCCCACACCACAACCATACTGTAAAACCGGAGTAACAAGAAACCAGATAACAGTATGAAAAAACTACAACAAGCTGAAAACAGAAATACACAACCCGTGTATAAACTAAGCGAGCCCACAAGAGAACACTGCAAGAAAATAGTCCTCTACGGACTAGGAGAAAAGGATTTACCGGTAAGTACCAAAATCCTATTTTCTCTTACGTCCTAGAGGATGCTGGGGACTCCAAAAGGACCATGGGGTTTATACCAAAGCTCCAGACCGGGCGGGAGAGTGCGGACAACTCTGCAGCACCGACTGAGCAAACACAAGGTCCTTATCAGCCAGGGTATCAAACTTATAGAACTTGGCAGAAGTGTTTGAACCCGACCAAGTAGCCGCTCGGCTGAGCTGTAAAGCCGAGACGCCCCGGGCAGCCGCCCAAGACGAGCCCACCTTCCTGGTAGAATGGGCTTTCACCGACTTCGGCACCGGTAATCCGGCCGAAGAATGAGCCTGCTGAATCGTACTACAAATCCAGTGTGCAAAAGTCTGTTTTGAAGCAGGATGACCAATCTTGTTGGAAGCGTACAGGACAAACAGCGCCTCAGTTTTCCTGGCAACCGCCGTACGGGCGACGTAGATCTTCAAAGCCCTCACTACATCGAGAGACCTTGGAACTACCCCAGCATCCCTGGCCACCGGTACCACAATAGGTTGATTAATGTGAAACGAGGAGACCACCTTCGGTAAAAATTGTTGACGAGTCCTCAATTCTGCCCTATCCGAATGAAAGACCAAGTACTGGCTTTTATGAGATAAGGCCGCCAACTCAGACACCCGCCTGGCAGAAGCCAGCACCAACAACATGACTACCTTCCAGGTGAGAAACTTCAACTCAACCTTACGCAAAGGCTCAAACCAGGAAGACATGAGAAACTGTAAGACCACGTCCAGATCGCATGGGGCCACAGGAGGCACAAACGGAGGATTGATATGCAAAACTCCTTTCACAAACGTCTGAACCTCTGAGAGGGCAGCCAATTCTATATGAAAGAAAATAGACAATGCCGAAATCTGCACCTTGATGGAGCCCAACTTCAGGCCTGCATCCACCCCAGCCTGCAAAAAATGGAGAAAACGCCCCAAATTAAATTCTTCCGCAGGAGCCCTCTTAAACTCACACCAGGAAACGTACTTCTTCTAAATACGGTGATAATGCTTTGCCGTAACCTCCTTCCTAGCCTTGAGGAGAGTAGGTATGACCTCTCCTGGAATACCTTTACGAGCTAAGATCTGGCGCTCAACTTCCATGCCGTCAAATGCAGCCGCGATAAGTCGGGAAATACGCATGGACCCTGCAACAACAGGTCCTCTCTTAGAGGAAGCGGCCAAGGATCTTCCACTAGTAATTCCTGAAGATCCGGATACCAGGCCCTTCTTGGCCAATCTGGAACTACGAGAATCGCCTGAACCTTTGCTCGCCGAATGATCCCCAGTACCTTTGGAATGAGAGGAAGTGGAGGGAACACCCACGGAGACACCAGGGCATCGACCGCACTGGCTTGGGGGTCCCTTGACCTGGAACAATACCTCGGAAGCTTCTTGTTGAGATGAGACGCCATCATGTCTATCAGAGGGAGTCCCCAACGCTTTGTCACTTCTGCAAACACTTCTGATGAAGAGCCCACTCTCCCGGATGGAGATCGTGTCTGCTAAGGAAGTCTGCTTCCCAGTTATCTACTCCCGGAAGGAAGACTGCTGACAGGGCGCTCAGGTGCTGTTCCGCCCAGCGAAGGATTCTTGTGGCCTTCGCCATTGCCGCTCTGCTCCTTGTGCCGCCTTGACGGCGATATGTGCCACCGCTGTGATGTTGTCTGACTGTACAAGGACAGGTCGACCCTGAAGAAGGCTTCTTGCCTGTAGCAGGCCGTTGTAGATGGCTTTTAACTCGAGAACATTTATGTGGAGACCCGCTTCCTGGAACGACCATTTCCCCTGGAAGTTCCTGCCTTGGGTGACTGCACCCCAGCCCCGGAGACTCGCATCTGTCATCAGAAGTACCCAATACAGGATACCGAACCGTCGTCCCTCTAGGAGGTGAGACCCTTGTAGCCACCACAGGAGGGAAATTCTGGCCCTGGGAGATAGACTCATCTTCCGGTGCATGTGCAGGTGAGACCCGGACCATTTGCTCAGCAAGTCCCACTGAAACACCCGGGCATGAAACCTGCCGAACGGAATGGCTTCGTACGCCGCCACCATCTTCCCCAGAACGCGCGTACATTGATGGATGGACACAGTCTTCGGCCTCAGAAGTTCCCTGACCAACAACTGCAGTGCTAGAGCCTTTTCTTGTGGAAGAAAAACTCTCTGTAACTCCGTGTCCAGAATCATGCCCAGAAAAGACAACCGGGTGGTCGGAATCAACTGAGATTTTGGTAAATTTAGCACCCAACCGTGCTGTCGAAGCACCGACAGCACCAAATCTATACTCCTTAGCAACCTTTCCTTGGACCTCGCCTTTATCAGGAGATCGTCCAAGTACGGGATAATTGAAACCCCCTGCTTGCGAAGGAGAACCATAATTTCTGCCATGACCTTGGTGAAAACCCTCGGGGCGTGGAAAGGCCAAACGGCAACGTCTGAAATTGGTAATGAGTCCTGTATCGCAAACCTGAGGAAGGCCTGATGCGAAGGAAATATCGGGACGTGTAAGTAGGCATCCTTTATGTCGACTGACGCCATACAATCCCCCCCTTCTAGGCTGGAAATCACAGCTCACAACGATTCCATCTTGAACTTGAAAACTTTCAAGTATGGATTGAGGGATTTTAGATTCAGAATCGGTCTGACCGAACCGTCCGGTTTCGGCACCACAAATAGGCTTGAGTAGAACCCCACCCCCCGTTGTGACGGAGGAACTGGAACAATGACCTTCTGTTGACACAATTTTTGTATCGCTGCAAACACCAGCTCCCTGTCCGGCAGAGACGCTGGTAAGGGCGAAACGAAAAACCGGTGAGGGGGCACCTCCCGAAACTCCAGCTTGTATCCCTGAGATACAATCTCCAGGACCCAAGGATCGAGGCCTGAAAGAATCCAGACCTGACTGAAGACTCAGAGACGGCCCCCCACCGGTCCGGTCTCCCCCAGGGAAGCCCCAACGTCATGCGGTGGACTTGGTAGAGGCAGGGGAGGACTTTTGGTCCTGGGCGCCCGAAACGGCAGGAGACTTCCTACCCCTTCCTTTACCCTTTGAAGCGAGGACGGACGAACCCTTCCCACGCCTGTATTTATTAGGACGAAAGGACTGCATCTGCTGAGGTGGTGCCTTTTTGTGCTGTGTGGGAACATAAGGAAGAAAAGAGGACTTACCCGCCGTCGTGGTAGAGACCAGGTCCGCCAAGCCGTCCCCAAACAAGACATTACCTTTGAAGGGTAAAGCTTCCATAGCTCTCTTGGAGTCGGCATCAGCATTCCATTGATGGATCCACAGCGCCCTCCTTGCCGATATTGACATGGCATTGGCTCTTGATCCCAAGAGACAAACATCCCTCGCCGCATCCTTCAGGTAATCTGCAGCGTCCTTGATATAACCAAGAGTCAGAAGAACATTATCCTTATCAAGGGTATCCATGTCAGTAGCTAAATTCTCGGCCCATTTAGCAATAGCACTACTCACCCACACCGACGCCACTGCATGTCTGAGCAATGCGCCTGTATTAGCGAAAATGGACTTCAGGGACATTTCCAGCTTGCGATCCGCTGGATCCTCGAGAGCTGGCGTGTCCGGAGATGGAAGCGCCACTTTCTTAGACAAACGAGATAGAGCTTTGTCAACATTCGGAGACGGCTCCCCTTTTTCCCTGTCATCAGAGGGGAAAGGATACGCCATGTAAATCCTCTTGGGAATCTGCCACCTCTTATCCGGCGACTCCCAAGCCTTTTCACAAAGAGTATTCATTTCATGAGAGGGGGGAAATTTCACTTCAGGTTTTTTCCCTTTGAACAAACAAATCCTTGTTTCCTGCACCGCAGGTTTATCAGAAATGTGTAAAACATCCTTTATAGCCACAATCATGTGCTGAATACTCTTCACTAAACGCGGATGCAAAGCCGCCTCAGAAAAATCGACCTCAGAATCAGAGTCCGTGTCAGTATCTACCACTTGAGTAAACGGCCGCTTTTGCGAGCCCGATGGGGTCTGTACCTGAGACAAAGCCTCCTCTATGGACTTTTTCCACCCCTGTGTCTGTGACTCAGACTTATCTAACCTCTTTGATAAAGAAGCTACATTCGTATTGATTGTACTTAATAACGTGAGTAAATCAGGTGTCGGCTGCGCCGACAGACCCAAATCCAGACCCACAACCTCCTCCAGTGAATCACATTCAGCCTCAAACATGTCGACACGTTCGATCCGACACAGCGACTCACACTCAGAACGTCTCAGCTAGGGGTCAGGCCTACAGTGAAGCCCAGAGGGAGTATGCCAGCTCACACCCCAGCACCTATATATCCCTATAGGGGATATATATGACCAGCGCTGCTTAAAAAAAAATCAAATAATGCACCACATTGCACCCCCCCCCCCCCCCCCCCCCCGAAAAATCTCCCCGTTACTTGCGAAGGAGTGATCGGAGGTCCGCCCAGCGTCTCCTTCAGCCGCGTGGAGGAGAGAGATGGCGCTGTGAGCCGCGCGCTAAGCTCCGCCCCTTCCCAGCGGGCTTCAGCGCGCCTAATTTGAAAATGCCGGCAGGGGCCGGGGAACCGACAATGCCCCTGCCGGCATTCCCCCCCCCCCCCCCCCCCTATGAGTACAGTCAGTGATGTGTGTGGGAGCATGGTCACCGAAGTCTTCTGCAGTCTCACCCGACTTCTTTCTTCTGGCTTCTGTGAGGGGGTGATGGCGTGGCTCCGGGAACAAGCAGCTAGGTGCACCAAGTGATCGAACCCTCTGGAGCTAATGGTGTCCAGTAGCCGAGAAGCAGAGCCCTTAACTAAGAAGAAGTAGGTCTGCTTCTCTCCCCTCACTCCCACGCTGCAGGGAGCCTGCAGCCAGCAGGTCTCCCCGAAAATAAAAAACCTAACAAAGTATTTTACAGAGAAACTCAGTAGAGCACCCCTAATGAGTGTCCAGTCAGTCCTGGGCACAAAGTCTAACTGAGGTCTGGAGGAGGGGCATAGAGGGAGGAGCCAGTTCACACCCAGTCTTAAGTCTTTTCAGTGTGCCCAAGCTCCTGCAGATCCCGTCTATACCCCATGGTCCTTTTGGAGTCCCCAGCATCCTCTAGGACGTAAGAGGGGGGGGGGGGGGGGGGAACCGGGCAGGGCTCGGCGCCCTTCTAAAACAGCCTAGCGTGAACACTAGCAGTGTGCGGCTCTTCGATCTGACCAGCATAACAAGGAGACGCCGGAAACCCCGCTCCGTGCAACAAGCTCCGCGGCTTTTACCTCCTGAAGCTACGTTAGCCCCGCTAGTGACTGCTGCCTTATTTACCCCCGCCCACTTACACACCGTGCGCGGCTAAAGGGTATCAAATGCTGCTGTGGAAATAAGGCTGCCTCCAAGCTGTGAATAATGTGCTCTCCCTCAGCCTAATAAACCCCGAAGGAGTGCTTACTCTAATAGACGCTGCTCTGACTGTCAGGCAGTGTCTGTACCCACTGCCTAACAGCGCCTTTACCCATGTAATGCAACTCAGTTTGATGCTGCTGCTGTCTCTTGGGAGAGATGCCGACCCCTTCAGTCAGGGTCTGTGTCTCTCAACTTCATGGAAGCCTTTGCCCCCCTTTTAAACAGGTTGGCTCGGTGCCAGAGCTTTTACTGATAAGGATATTCTTAGTGGAGCAAGAGATCCTTTTTCTTCTGTGCTGCACCTCCCAGCACAATTTTTCAAACTGAGGGATAAGGGGCGTGAAGGGTAAAAGAGCCGGCTGTGCATTACTTTTTTTGTTAGATTGTGCCACCTCTGGTCTGCATACATCACACCCCAGCTATATGAAGTGCTCCAGTGTCCCCTAGTGGATTAAAGAAATACATACCTTCACATAGTCACACACCAGTATGACATACTGTGACACACATACGGTCACATACATATGTACACTGTAGACACTTGCTTACAGTCACACACTGATACACATATACATACAGTAGTCACACACTCAGGCAGCCATTTATCAAGAATTGCATATGCAGTGCGATCTATGCGCAATATTAGCACCCAGAACCGCATTGCAATATGCAATTCTTATGGCAGGATGTGAGATGGAGCACCTGCAGTGACAGCCCATCCCTGCTATGTACTTAGGAGTGGAGCCAGCCCCTCAGCGATACACAATGCAACGCCGCTGTATTCAGTGACACAGTGTGGTGCCGACCGCTCAGCGATAAATATTTTCCGTTAACCCCCCAAAAAGGGGTGAACACTGATAGGATATTACAGTTGATATTTCGTACCAACGATAGCTGGGTAGAAAACAGCTGGCACTCCATCCTTTAGCAGAGAACGACACTTCTAAACCTAGGAATTATTTTTATTTATAAAAAAAAAAAGTCACCATGGGTTTTATGGTGCCTGTATATTCTGTTTATAGCATAACTTACATGCATGTTATGGTATGTGCATACAGCCATCACTTAGGGGTCCATCCAATATAACTGCAAGTTCATTGCAGTGTGAGCAGATGTGGCTGTATGTCACACGGTGCTCATTCATTCATTGATATCGGGCCGCGAGGGGGACAAACGGAGGTGCCGCTGACAGCATATTAACACCAGTTGACCCTGTTACAGTGATGAGAATCAACAGGGGAAATTTCCACACCCCCGTTTACAAATCTAAGACACAAGACATCAAAGAAACCTACAATATTCAGTTCTGGTTTCCCCCTTCACATGCAACGGCCTGGAGGGGGGAAACCGAAATGAAATATTTTAGGATCAAAGCACAAGGTGAGCAAGAAGAGACCCACCAGGTAATATCTTATGTCCAAATATATTGCCACCCTATTATTCTTAGGCCGCCGATCTGGTCATGGTTATACAGATAAGGTGTGGAAAGGAGAAGTTACCCGAAACACAAGCAAATATTTGTGTCTGTGCAGTTTTCTATTAAAATACTAACATTTAACATTAACATTTATATTCTATATTTACGCCCAATAACACATTTATAGAATGCACTTTAGTGTATTGTTAGATGACAGAAAAGAAAAAACACACACAATTATTTATAGCAAAAAAAAAAGTGTAACTGTATTAGACATACAAACATCTACACAACAAACTAATGTCTGTGACTGGGACCTAGAACACCTAAATGGGCCTTATTCCTGAATAAGATACGAAAAATGCATTCCCCTAAATGCTGGTTTACTATTCATTTTATTGCTATCTGGCTGTGGTGAAAGGAGGGGCCAAGGCGTTATACAGTCAGGCAACAGTTATAGCAGGTGAGCCAGAGTTACTGAGTAATCCGTTTCCACATCAGAGACTCTGACAAGAACAGTAATGGAAATCATCTTCTGTTTCTGTCTATGGGCAGGTCATGCGTTCTCCAAATGTATTACCAGGGAAAGCAGACCTGACAGTCCAAAGCTGCTAGGACCAGGGGTCGCAAAATTGTAGATCTTTTTGAAGATTGCAGCAAACAAAATCCAGCAGTTCTTGTGTTATTCCAATCCTTTTTGTCCAAATGGATAATACTGAGGAAATTCATGAATTATCTTTAAAGCCTCATCATAAAGGCCAAGATCTGCAGAATAAAAATACAGGAACAGTAAGGAACGCAGACATAGGACACAGAACAAAAAATAAGAATTTACTCACCGGTAATTCTATTTCTCGTAGTCCGTAGTGGATGCTGGGAACTCCGTAAGGACCATGGGGAATAGCGGGCTCTGAAGGAGGCTGGGCACTCTAGAAAGATCTTAGACTACCTGGTGTGCACTGGCTCCTCCCACTATGACCCTCCTCCAAGCCTCAGTTAGGACACCGTGCCCGGACGAGCGTACACAATAAGGAAGGATTTTGAATCCCGGGTAAGACTCATACCAGCCACACCATTCACACCGTATAACTCGTGATATGAAACCCAGTTAACAGTATGAAACAACTGAGCCTCTCAACAGACGGCTCAACAATAACCCGATTTAGTTAACAATAACTATGTACAAGTATTGCAGATACACCGCACTTGGGACAGGCGCCCAGCATCCACTACGGACTACAAGAAATAGAATTACCGGTGAGTAAATTCTTATTTTCTCTGACGTCCTAGTGGATGCTGGGAACTCCGTAAGGACCATGGGGATTATACCAAAGCTCCCAAACGGGCGGGAGAGTGCGGATGACTCTGCAACACCGAATGAGAGAACTCCAGGTCCTCCTCAGCCAGGGTATCAAATTTATAGAATTTTGCAAACGTGTTTGCCCCTGACCAAGTAGCAGCTCGGCAAAGTTGTAAAGCCGAGACCCCTCGGGCAGCCGCCCAAGATGAGCCCACCTTCCTTGTGGAATGGGCATTGACAGATTTTGGCTGTGGCAGGCCTGCCACAGAATGTGCAAGCTGAATTGTACAAATCCAACGAGCAATAGTCTGCTTAGAAACAGGAGCACCCAGCTTGTTGGGTGCATATAGGATAAACAGCGAGTCAGATTTTCTGACTCCAGCCGTCCTGGAAACATATATTTTCAGGGCCCTGACCACGTCTAACAACTTGGAGTCCTCCAAGTCCCTAGTAGCCGCAGGCACCACAATAGGCTGGTTCAGGTGAAACGCTGACACCACCTTAGGGAGAAACTAGGAACAAGTCCTCAATTCTGCCCTATCCATATGGAAAATCAGATAAGGGCTTTTACAGGACAAAGCCGCCAATTCTGATACTCGCCTGGCCGAAGCCAAGGCCAACAACGCGACCACCTTCCACGTGAGATATTTCAGATCCACGGTTTTAGTGGTTCAAACCAATGTGATTTTAAGAAACTCAACACCACGTTGAGATCCCAAGGTGCCACAGGGGGCACAAACGGGGGCTGAATATGCAGCACTCAAAGTCTGAACTTCAGGTACTGAAGCTAGTTCTTTTTGAAAGAAAAATCGACAGAGCCGAGATCTGTACCTTAATGGAGCCCAGTTTTAGGCCCATATTCACTCCTGCTTGCAGGAAATGCAGAAATCGACCTAGTTGAAATTCCTCTGTTGGGGCCTTTTCGGCCTCACACCATGCAACATACTTCTGCCATATGCGGTGATAATGAGTTGCTGTAACCTCTTTCCTAGCTTTATAAGCGTAGGAATGACTTCCTCCGGAATGAACACAGCCGCGGTAAGTCATGGAACAGACAGGGCCCCTGCTGCCGCAGGTCCTGTCTGAGCGGCAGAGGCCATGGGTCCTCTGATATAATTTCTTGAAGTTCTGGGTACCAAGCTCTTCTTGGCCAATCCGGAACCATGAGTATCGTTCTTACTCCTCGCCTTCTTATTATTATTCTCAATACCTTTGGTATGAGGGGCAGAGGAGGGAACACATAAACCGACTGGTACACCCACAGTGTTACCAGAGCGTCCACAACTATCGCCTGAGGGTCCCTTGACCTGGCGCAATATCTTTTATAGCTTTTTGTTGATGCGGGACGCCATCATGTCCACCTGTGGCTCTTCCCAAAGGTGTACAATCCTTTGGAAGACTTCTGGATGAAGTCCCCACTCTCCCGGGTGGAGGTCGTGTCTGCTGAGAAAATCTGCTTCCCAGTTGTCCACTCCGGGAATGAACACTGCTGACAGTGCTAACACATGATTTTCCGCCCATCGGAGAATCCTTGTGGCTTCTGCCATCGCCATCCTGCTTCTTGTGTCGCCCTGTTGGTTTACATGGGCGACCGCCGTGATGTTGTCTGATTGGATCAGTACCGGCTGGTTTTGAAGCAGAGGCCTTGCCTGACCCAGGGCATTGTAACTGGCCCTCAGTTCCAGAATATTTTGTGTAGAGAAGTCACCTGACTTGACCAAAGTCCTTGGAATTTTCTTCCCTGTGTGACTGCCCCCAGCCTCAAAGGCTGGCCTCCATGGTCACTAGGACCTAGTCCAGTATGTCGAACCTGCGGCCCTCCTTAAGATGGGCACTCTGCAGCCACCATTTTAGAGATACCCTGGTCCTTGGAGACAGGGTTATCAGCCGATGCATTTGAAGATGCGATCCGGACCACATGTCCAACAGGTCCCACTGAAAAGTTCTTGCATGGAACCTGCCGAATGGGATTGCTTCGTAGGAAGCTACCATTTTTCTAAGGATTCGCATGCAATGATGCACCGATACCTGTTTTGGCTTCAGGAGGTCTCTGACTAGAGATGACAGCTCCTTGGCTTTCTCCTCCCGGAGAAACACCTATTTCTGGTCTGTGTCCAGAACCATCCCCAGGAACAGTAGACGTGTCATAGGAACCAGCTGTGACTTTGGACTATTTAGAATCCAACCCTGCTGTTGTAGCACTTTCCAAAATAGTGCTACCCCGACTAGCAACTGCTCCTTGGACCTCGCACTTATAAGGAGATTGTCCAAGTACGGGATAATTAAAACTCCCTTTTTTCGAAGGAGTATCATCATTTCGGCCATTACCCCGGTAAACACCCTCGGTGCCTTGTACAGTCCTGTCTGGACTTGGTAATGGTAATCCTGTACCACAAATCTGAGGTACTCCTGGCGAGGATGGTAAATGGGGACATGCAGGTAAGCATCCTTGATGTCCCGGGATACCATGTAATCCCCCTCGTCCAGGCTTGCAATAACCGCCCCGAGCGATTCCATCTTGAACTTGAATTTTTTTATGTATGTGTTCAAGGATTTTAATATAAATGGGTCACACCGAACCATGCGGTTTCGGTACCCCAACCCGTGTAGAATAGTAACCCCGTCCTTGTTGAAGTAGGGGCACTTGAGTATTACCTGTTGGGAATACTGCTTATTAATTGCCTTTAGTACAGCCTCCCTGCCTGAGGGAGTTGTCGGCAAGCCATAATCTAGGAAACGGCTGGGGGGAGATATCTCGAATTCCAGCTTGTACCCCTGACATACTATTTGAAAGAAACAGGGATCCACCTGTGAGCGAGCCCACTGATCGCTGAAATTCTGGAGACGGCCCCCCACCGTACCTGGCTACACCTGTGGAGCCCCCGCGTCATGCTGTGGGCTCAGAGGAAGCGAGAGAAGAATGTTGATTCTGGGAGCAGGCTGACAGGTGCAGCTTTTTCCCTCTTCCCTTGTCTCTGTACAGAAGGGAAACGCCTTTGACCCGCTTGCTTTTCTGAAGCCGAAAGGACTGTACCTGATAATACAGTGCTTTCTGAGTCCGTGAGGAAACCTGAGGTAAAAATATTTCTTCCCAGCTGTGGCTACGAGGTCCCAGAGACCATCCCCAAATAATTCCTCACCCTTATAAGGCAGAATCTTTTTAAAGTCAGCATCACCTGTCCCGTGACAGGTCTCTAATACCCTCCTGACAGAATGGACATTACATTCATTTTGGATGCCAGCCGGCAAAATATCCCTCTGTGCATCCCTCATATATAAGACGACGTCTTTAATATGTTCTCATGTTTGACAGGGTCACCGACCACGCTGCAGCAGCACGATCTGCAGGTCTCCGTCTAGTACCTGAGTGTGTAAATACAGACTTCAGGATAGCCTCCTGCTTTTTATCAACAGGTACCTTCAAAGTGGCCGTTCCTAAAACGGCAGTGCCACCTTTTTTGACAACCGTGTAAGCGCCTTATCCACCCTAGGGGATATCTCCCAGCGTAACTTATCCTCCTGGCGGGAAAGGGTACGCCATCAGTAACTCTTTAGAAATTACCAGTTTCTAAACGGGGGAACCCACGCTTTTCACACACTTCATTTATTCATCTGATGGGGGAACAAAACACTGCCTGTTTTTTCTCCCCAACCTAAAAACCCATTTTTAGAGGTGCTTGGGTTAATGTCAGAAATGTGTAACACATTTTTTATTGCCGGGATCAAGTCACGGATGTTCCTAGTGGATTGTGTATATGTCTCAACCTTGTCGACACTGGAGTCAGACTCGTGTCGACATCTGTGTCTGCCATCCGAGAGAGGGGCGTTTGAGCCCCTGATGGCCTTTGAGACGCCTGGGCAGGCGCGGGCTGAGAAGCCGGCTGTCCCACAGCTGTTACGTCATCCACCCTTTTATGTAAGGAGTTGACACTGTCGGTTAATACCTTTCACCTATCCATCCACTCTGGTGTCGGCCCCACAGGGGGCTACATCACATATATCGGCCTCTGCTCCGTCACCATATAAGCCTCCTCATTCAACATGTCGACACAGCCGTACCGACACACAGGGAATGCTCTAAACGAGGACAGGACCCACAAAAGCCCTTTGGGGGGACAGAGTGAGAGTATGCCAGCACACACCAGAGCGCTATATATATATATATATATATATATAATAAGAATTTACTTACCGATAATTCTATTTCTCGGAGTCCGTAGTGGATGCTGGGGTTCCTGAAAGGACCATGGGGAATAGCCGTCCTGGAATTATTATATATATATATATATATATATATATATATATATATATATATATATATATATATGAAACGCTGACACCACCTTAGGAAGAAACTGGGGACGAGTCCGCAGTTCTGCCCTGTCCGAATGGAAAATCAAATATGGGCTTTTGTAAGACAAAACCGCCAATTTTGACAATCGCCTGGCCGAGGCCAGGGCCAACAGCATGGTCACTTTCCATGTGAGATATTTCAAATCCACAGATTTGAGTGGTTCAAACCAATATGATTTGAGGAATCACAACACTACGTTGAGATCCCACGGTGCCACTGGAGGCACACAAGGGCTGTATATGCAATACTCCCTTGACAACGTCTGGACTTCAGGAACTGAAGCCAATTCTTTCTGGAAGAAAATCTATAGGGCCGAAACTTAATGGACCCCAACTTGAGGCTCATAGACACTCCTGTTTGCAGGAAGTGCAGAAATCGACCTAGTTGAAATTTTTTTCGTGGGGCCCTCCTGGCCTCACCCACGCAACATATTTTTACCACATGTGGTGATAACGTTGTGCGGTCACCTCCTTCCTGGCTTTGACCAGGGTAGGTATGACCTCTTCCGGAATGCCTTTTCCCTTAGGATCCGGCGTTCAAACCGCCATGCCGTCAAACGCAGTCGCGGTAAGTCTTGGAACAGACAAGGTCCCTGCTGGAGCAGGTCCTTTCTTAAAGGCCGATGCCACGGTTCCTCTTGGAACAGACATGGTACTTGCTGAAAGCAAATCCCTTCTTAGCTCCCGAGGCCATTAGTCCTCTGTGAGCATCTCTTGAAGTTCCGGTTACCAAGTCCCTCTTGGCCAATCCGGAGCCACGAGTATAGTTCTTACTCCTCTATGTCTTCTAATTCTCAATACCTTGGTTATGAGAAGCAGAGAAGGGAACACATACACCGACTGTTACACCCACGGTGTTACCAGGACGTCCACAGCTATCGCTTGAAGGTCTCGTGACCTGGCGCAATACCTGTCCCATTTTTTTGTTTGGGCGGGACGCCATCATGTCCACCTTTGGTCTTTCCCAACGGTTCACAATCATGCGGAAAACTTCCCGATGAAGTTCCCACTCTCCCGGGTGGAGGTCGTGCCTGCTGAGGAAGTCTGCTTCCCAGTCGTCCACTCCCGGAATGAACACTGCTGACAGTGCTATCACATGATTTTCCGCCTAGCGAAAAATCCTTGCAGTTTTGTCACTGCCCTCCTGCTTCTTGTGCCGCCCTTTCTGTTTACGTGGGCGACTGCCGTGATGTTATCCCACTGGATCAATACCGGCTGACCTTGAAGCAGAGGTCTTGCTAAGCTTAGAGCATTATAAATTTGTTCTTAGCTCCAGTATATTTATGTGGAGAGAATTCTCCAGACTTGATCACACTCCTTGTGTGACTGCTCCCCAGCCTCTCAGGCTGGCCTCCGTGGACACGAGCATCCAATCCTGAATGCCGAATCTGCGGCCCTCTAGAAGATGAGCACTCTAATCACCACAGGAGAGACACCCTTGTCCTTGGATATAGGGTTATCCGCTGATGCATCTGAAGATGCGATCCGGACCATTTGTCCAGCAGATCCCACTGAAGAGTTCTTGCGTGAAATCTGCCGAATGGAAGCGCTTCGTGATAAGCCACCATTTTTACCAGGACTCTTGTGCAATGATGCACTGACACTTTTCCTGGTTTTAGGAGGATCCCGATTAGCTCGGATAACTCCCTGGCTTTCTCCTCTGGGAGAAACACCTTTTCCTGGACTGTGTCCAGAATCATCCCTAGGACCAGCAGACGTGTCGTCGGAACAACTGCGGTTTTGGAATATTTAGAATCCACCCGTGCTGTCGTAGAACTACTTGAGATAGTGCTACTCCGACCTCCAACTGTTCTCTGGACCTTGTTCTTATCAGGAGGTCGTCCATTTTCTTTGAAGACGAATCCTCCTTTCGGTCATTACCTTGGTAAGGACCCGGGGTGCCTTGGACAATCCAACGGCATCGTCTTGAAACGGATAGTGACAGTTCTGTAACACGAACCTGAGGTACCCTTGGTGAGAAAAGGCAAATTTTGGGACATGGAGGTAAGCATCCCTGATGTCCCGGGACACCATATAGTCCCCTTGTTCTTTGCTATCACTGCTCTGAGTGACTCCATCTGGATTTGAACCCTTGTAAGTGTTCAAATTTTTCAGATTTAGAATAGGTCTCACCTAGCCTTCAGTACCACCATATAGTGTGGGGTAATACCCCTTTCCTTGTTGTCGGAGGGGTAAATTTATTATCACCTGCTGGGAATACAGCTTGTGAATTGTTTTCAATACTGCCTCCCTGTCGGAGGGAGACATTGGTACAGCAGACTACAGGAACCTGCGAGGGGGGAAACCTCTCGACATTCCAATCTGTACCCCTTGGATACTACTTGTAGGATCCAGGGGTCCTGTACGGTCCCAGCGTCATGCTGAGAACTTGGTAGAAGCGGTGGAGGGCTTCTGTTCCTGGGAATGGGCTGCCTGCTGCAGTCTTCTTCCCTTTCCTCTATCCCTGGGCAGATATGACTCTTATAGGGACGAAAGGACTGAGGCTGAAAAGACGGTGTCTTTTTCTGCAGAGATGTGACTTAGGGTAAAAAACGGTGGATTTTCCAGCAGTTGCCCTGGCCACCAGGTCCCATGGACCGACCCCAAATAACTCCTCCCCTTTATACGGCAATACATCTTTGTGCCGTTTGGAATCTGCATCACCTGACCACTGTCGTGTCCATAAACATCTTCTTGCAGATATGGACATCGCATTTACTCTTGATGCCAGAGTGCAAATATCCCTCTGCGCATCTCGCATATATAGAAATGCATCCTTTAAATGCTCTATAGTCAATAAAATACTGTCCCTGTCAAAGGTATCAATATTTTTAGTCAGGGAATCCGACCAAGCCACCTCAGCTCTGCACATCCAGGCTGAGGCGATCGCTGGTCGCAGTATAACACCAGCCTGTGTGTGTATACTTTTTTGGATATTTTTCAGCCTCCTATCAGCTGGCTCCTTAAGTACGGCCCTATCCGTAGATGGTACCGCCACTTGTTCTGATAAGCGTGTGAGCGCCTTATCCACCCTGAGGGGTGTTTCCCACCGCGCCTTAACTTCTGGCGGGAAAGGGTATACCGCCAATAATTTTCTATCGGGGGAAACCCACGCATCATCACACACTTCATTTAATTTATCTGATTCAGGAAAAACTACAGGTAGTTTTTTTACCTCACACATAATACCCTTTTTTGTGGTACTTGGAGTATCAGAAATATGTAACACCTCCTTCATTGCCCTTAACGTGTGGCCCTAAAAGAAAATACGTTTGTTTCTTCACCGTCGACACTGAAATCAGTGTCCGTGTCTGGGTCTGTGTCGACCGACTGAGGTAAATGGGCATTTTACAGCCCCTGACGGTGTTTGAGACGCCTGGACAGATACTAATTTGTTCGCCGGCCCTCTCATGTCGTCAACCGGCTTGCAGCGTGTTGACATTGTCACGTAATTTCCATAAATAAGCCATCCATTCCGGTGTCGACTCCCTAGAGAGTGACATCACCATTACAGGCAATTTGCTCCGCCTCCTCACCAACATCGTCCTCATACATGTCGACACACACGTACCGACATATAGCACACACACACAGGGAATGCTCTGATAGAGGACAGGACCCCACTAGCCCCTTGGGGAGACAGAGGGAGAGTTTGCCAGCACACACCAAAGCGCTATATTTTACAGGGATAGCCTTATAATAAGTGCTCCCTTATAGCTGCTTTTATAAAATCACAATTTCGCCAAATTTTGCCCCCCCTCTCTTGATTTAACCCTGTTTCTGTAGTGCAGTGCAGGGGAGAGCCTGGGAGCCTTCCTGACCAGCGGAACTGTGTGAGGAAATGGCGCTGTGTGCTGAGGAGATAGGCCCCGCCCCCTTTTCGGCGGGCTCGTCTCCCGCTTAAAAATGGATTCTGGCAGGGGTTAAATATCTCCATATAGCCCCGGAGGCTATATGTGAGGTATTTTTTTGCCAAAAAAAAAAAGGATTTTCATTGCTGCCCAGGGCGCCCCGCCCCAGCGCCCTGCACCCTCAGTGACTGCCGTGTGAAGTGTGCTGAGAGCAATGGCGCACAGCTGCAGTGCTGTGCGCTACCTTAAGAAGACTGAGGAGTCTTCTGCCGCCGATTCTGGACCTTCTTCTCTTTTCAGCATCTGCAAGGGGGCCGGCGGCGAGGCTCCGGTGACCATCCAGGCTGTACCTGTGATCGTCCCTCTGGAGCTAATGTCCAGTAGCCAAAGAAGCCAATCCATCCTGCACGCAGGTGAGTTCACTTCTTCTCCCCTAAGTCCCTCGATGCAGTGATCCTGTTGCCAGCAGGACTCACTGTAAAATAAAAAACCTAAGCTAAACTTTTCTAAGCAGCTCTTTAGGAGAGCCACCTAGATTGCACCCTTCTCGGCCGGGCACAAAAACCTAACTGAGGCTTGGAGGAGGGTCATAGGGGGAGGAGCCAGTGCACACCACCTGATCCTAAAGCTTTACTTTTTGTGCCCTGTCTCCTGCGGAGCCGCTATTCCCCATGGTCCTTTCAGGAACCCCAGCATCCACTAGGACGATAGAGAAATATATATATATACAGGGACTAACTGAGTTATGTCCCTAATAGCTGCTTTTCATATAATATATATACTGCCATATTTAATGCCCCCCCTCTCTTTTCCCTCTTACTGTACTGTAGATTGCAGGGAAGAGCCAGGGAGCTTCCTTCCAGCCGAGCTGTGAGGGAAAATGGCGCCAGTGTGCTGAGGAGATAGGCTCCGCCCCTTTTTCGCGGCCTATTCTCCCGGTTTTTATGGAATTCTGGCAGGGGTATTTTCCTCATATATAGCCCCTGGGGCTATATATTGAGGTATTTTAGCCAGCCAAGGTGTTTTTATTGCTGCCTCAGGGCGCCCCCCCCCAGCGCCCTGCACCCTCAGTGACCGGAGTGTGAAGTGTGTGAGGAGCAATGGCGCACAGCTGCAGTGCTGTGCGCTACCTTGGTGAAGACAGAGTCTTCATGCCGCCGATTTTCCGGACCATCTTCTTGCTTCTGGCTCTGTAAGGGGGACGGCGGCGCGGCTCCGGGACCGAACACCAAGGACTGGGCCTGCGGTCGATCCCTCTGGAGCTAATTGTGTCCAGTAGCCTAAGAAGCCCAATCCGGCTGCAAGCAGGCGAGTTCGCTTCTTCTCCCCTTAGTCCCTCGCTGCAGTGAGCCTGTTGCCAGCAGGTCTCACTGAAAATAAAAAACCTAAGTCTATTCTTTCTAAGAGCTCAGGAGAGCCCCTAGTGTGCATCCAACCTCGGCCGGGCACGAATTCTAACTGAGGCTTGGAGGAGGGTCATAGTGGGAGGAGCCAGTGCACACCAGGTAGTCTAAGATCTTTCTAGAGTGCCCAGCCTCCTTCGGAGCCCGCTATTCCCCATGGTCCTTACGGAGTTCCCAGCATCCACTAGGACGTCAGAGAAACTAAGTTAAAAAGACCAACATCATATTTGTAGCTTAAATGTGAGCTCTTAACGGAACATTAAGCCAAGACTACAAGTTTCCTTACCCCAAAGAGCACAACCTCCCATAGTGTAACAGGGGTTCCTAGCTATCCCCCCACCCCAAATAACAATAACGGTACATATATCATGCGTAACATCAGCCACAGGGGAGAGAGGTCCATAGTATAAATCTACAAGATCTTTCAGCTTATAGATGGAACGGGCTTTTCACTTACCGAAAGATATGGGGTCTTCTCGGAAGGGCACATACGACACCCCCATTATCGTAGCTCTCGGTGTGACCTTGCCAATAACTTCAACGACACCGGATAGCTCTTCCTCCAGCTTTGAACAAACCAAAATCATGTTCAGTACAACAAACACTTATATAACAGGTCACTATCTTACTCAACTACCGGAAAGCATATTGTGAAACGCGTTTGCTGAGAAAAGCCTGAAACGCGAGAGAACCCCAACCTATTTTCTGTATTCTTTTATGTGTGCGCAATGAAGGACTCTGGTTCAGTATTAAAGGTTGGTCCCACTTGATAAGTGTTTTTCTTGTAAATGAGTCTCCCTTAAGCCAAAGACAACCCAAAACCCTGAGTGTGCTATAGCAGAATGCATGTCATTCTGTTACGAAGTATAAACCTAAAAACAAATAGGTGCCCATATACTAATGGTAACTATGCAGCAAGTTACCCTTCCTACAAGTGGCTAGGGGTTGGGGATGAAATGCCAGCGGTCAAAATACAGACTGCAGCAACCCGCTGTTCAGAATCCTGACTGAGGGTGAGGCTACCCCTCACCCTCCCTTACTGCAGCCTAACCCTCCTCCCCAGCCTAACCCTAACCCCAACACCCCCTCTTCGCAGCCTAACCCTCCTCCTCCCTTTGCCAATCCCTCAATCTAACCTCACCTCCCCGGCGGCCCGGCAGTCACACGATTGGGATCCTGGCAACGCCATTGTGATAAGCATTGGGATTCCAGCGTCGGTATTTAGACAGCCGGGATCCCGTGGCTAGTAAGATCTCCTGACTGCCGTAATAAAGTCTTGCTCCTGTCAAGTGTGATTTTGATTTGTTCTTTTTACTAAACGCACTGACAATATTTATTAACAGATTCAAGGTATTAAAATAATAACATTACACTGGTATTCAGAGATCTCTTCTCAGGTGAGTGGAGACTAGATCTTCCAGTCAGGGGTACAGTACAGGAGAGGACTATTTGACTAAAGGGCCCTACACACTGGCAGATAACATTGCACGATATGAACATTCAAACTCGTTCATATCGTGCAGTGTGTAGGCACCAACAATAAACGATGTGCAGCCCCGCGCTCGTTCATCGTTGGTGTCCCGTCGCTTATGCATGCAGGCCAATATGGACAATCTCGTCCATATTAGCATGCAGTGCTATGGCGCCAGGGGGAGTGACGAAACTTCACCCCCCCCCCCCACCGCCGGGTCGCCCGTATCCGCCGTTGTGCAGCTCGGCGACGGATTGCAGAGTCTGTAAGGGGAATAAGGGGCATGGGTCAGGTATGTCATAGTACAGCCATGGCTAACCTGTGGCGAAACTAAGAATCCCAGCATGCTTTGCCGTAGCTTTGCTATTATGGGATGCTTAAACCAGGCATGTCCAAACTGCGGCCCTCCAGCTGTTGTGAAACTACATATCCCAGCACGCCCTGACACAGTTTTGCTGTCAGAAAATGGTAAAACTGTGTCAGGGCATGCTGGGATGTGTGGTTTCTCAACAGCTGGAGGGCCGCAGTTTGGACATGTCTGGCTTGAACTGTGGTAGGGCATGCTGGGATGAGTAGTTTTCCAACTGCTGGAGAGCCATGGATTGACCAGGTCTATCATAGTAGCAGCAGTAGTACACGTCTCGTAGTCACTAGTAACTGGGGATTCCCACAAATCATAAAGCGACAGACTCACCGGTTCTGCTAATTCAACAGTTGCATTCTTCCCTGCCCCGTCAGAGAGGACAAACGATTTCCCTGTTGGATGAACCTATGAAAGACACCGATTAATGTAGAATGAAGCAAAAATGATTGCGTACAGGTGGCTCAGTCTCCATTCCCTGACAGGACACCTCTAATGTGTACGCAACGCAGAGAGAGAACCAGCTTTGTACTAGTGCAGGAACATTCAGCAGGCAGACGTCCCCTAAACCTCTGTACCCTGGATCATTATCAGACGTGTACTTACATGGGGGCTGATACCTAATGGGAAAAGTGATTGTACTGCGAGTAAGCCTAGGTACACACCTATACAATCACCGTGCCAAAACCCCATTATCAGCTGATCAGCCCAATAACCGTATAGTGTGTATGTAAGAGTGCCAGCAAGCGGTCGGATCGGGAAGTCGCATCATATGAGCAGCTTAAAATGGTAGGGATGGCAGAACCCTTGTGGTACCGGTATCCAGACTATAGATCTACACTAAAGGGGTCTACAGTCAGTGGGTCTACCACCAGTGGTAGACATGCATTAGGTTGACAGGGTCAGGAGGTCGACATAACACTGATAAACAAACACGGTAGACACAAGTTTTTTCTATTTTACATTGTTTTCAACTTTTACATAATTTACGTGGACTACGATTGGGTAGAGTAACCTGTGCCTAGTGCAGCGGTAGCAGAGCGAGGCAACTTGCCCGAAGTTCCGAGCCATGCGAGGTTACGCAGTACAGTAATGGGACTTTTCAGTGACAGAACACACACAAAAAAAATAAGATTTTACTCACCGGTAAATCTATTTCTCGTAGTCCGTAGTGGATGCTGGGAACTCCGAAAGGACCATGGGGAATAGCGGCTCCGCAGGAGACTGGGCACAACTAAAAGAAAGCTTTTAGACTACCTGGTGTGCACTGGCTCCTCCCACTATGACCCTCCTCCAAGCCTCAGTTAGGATACTGTGCCCGGAAGAGCTGACACAATAAGGAAGGATTTTGAATCCCGGGTTAGACTCATACCAGCCACACCAATCACACCGTATAACTTGTGATACTATACCCAGTTAACAGTATGAAATAGAACTGAGCCTCTCAACAGATGGCTCAATAACCCTTAGTTAGGCAATAACTACATACAAGTATTGCAGACAATCCGCACTTGGGATGGGCGCCCAGCATCCACTACGGACTACGAGAAATAGAATTACCGGTGAGTAAAATCTTATTTTCTCTAACGTCCTAGTGGATGCTGGGAACTCCCAAAGGACCATGGGGATTATACCAAAGCTCCCAAACGGGCGGGAGAGTGCGGATGACTCTGCAGCACCGAATGAGAGAACTCAAGGTCCTCCTCAGCCAGGGTATCAAATTTGTAGAATTTAGCAAACGTGTTTGCCCCTGACCAAGTTGCAGCTCGGCAAAGTTGTAAAGCCGAGACCCCTCGGGCAGCCGCCCAAGATGAGCCCACTTTCCTCGTGGAATGGGCTTTTACTGATTTAGGATGCGGCAATCCAGCCGCAGAATGCTCCAGCTGAATTGTGCTACAAATTCAGCGAGCAATAGTCTGCTTAGAAGCAGGAGCACCTATTTTGTTGGGTGCCTACAGGATAAAAAGCGAGTCAATTTTCCTGACTCCAGCCGTCCTGGAAATATAATTTTTTTAAGGCCCTGACTACGTCCAGTAACTTGGAAACTTCTTTCCTAGCTTTTATCAGCGTAGGAATGACTTCCTCCGGAATGCCCTTTTCCTTTAGGATCCGGAATTCAACCGCCATGCCGTCAAACGCAGCCGCGGTAAGTCTTGGAACAGACAGGGCCCCTGCTGTAGCAGATCCTGTCTGAGCGGTAGAGGCCATGGGTCCTCTGATATAATTTCTTAAAGTTCTGGGTACCAAGCTCTTCTTGGCCCATCCGGAACCACGAGTATCGTTCTTACTCCTCGTTTTCTTATTGTTCCCAGTACCTTTGGTATGAGAGGCAGAGGAGGGAATACATAAACCGACTGGTACACCCACGGTGTCACTAGAGCGTCCACAGCTATTGCCTGAGGGTCCCTTGACCTGGCGCAATATCTAGTTTTTTTGTTTAGGCGGGACGCCATCATGTCCACCTGTGGCCTTTCCCAACGGTTTACCAACAGTTGGAAGACTTCTGGATGAAGTCCCCACTCTCCCGGGTGTAGGTCGTGTCTGCTGAGGAAGTCTGCTTCCCAGTTGTCCACTCCCGGAATGAACACTGCTGACAGTGCTAAGACGTGATTTTCCGCCCATCGGAGAATCCTTGTGGCTTCTGCCATCGCCATCCTGCTTCTTGTGCCGCCCTGTCGGTTTACATGGGCGACTGCCGTGATGTTGTCTGATTGGATCAGTACCGGCTGGTTTTGAAGCAGAGGCCTTGCCAGACTTAGGGCATTGTAAATGGCCCTCAGTTCCGGAATATTTATGTGTAGGGACGACTCCTGACTTGACCAAAGTCCTTGGAAATTTCTTCCCTGTGCGACTGCCCCCCAGCCTCGAAGGCTGGCATCCGTGGTTACCAGGACCCAGTCCTGTATGCCGAATCTGCGGCCCTCTTGAAGATGAGCACTCTGCAGCCACCACAGTAGAGATACCCTGGTCCTTGGAGACAGGGTTATCAGCCGATGCATCTGAAGATGCGATCCCGACCACTTGTCCAAGAGGTCCCACTGAAAGGTTCATGCATGGAACCTGCCGAATGGAATTTTGCTTCGTAAGAAGCTACCATTTTTCCCAGGACTCGTGTGCAGTGATGCACCAATACCTGTTTTTGGTTTCAGGAGGTCTCTGACTAGAGATGACAGCTCCTTGGCTTTCTCCTGCGGGAGAAACACTTTTTTCTGTTCTGTGTCCAGAACCATCCCCAGGAACAGTAGGAACCAGCTGTGACTTTGGAATGTATAGAATCCATCCGTGCTGTTGTAGCACTTCCCGAGATAGTGCTACTCCGACCAACAACTGCTCCTTGGACCTTGCCTTTATAAGGAGATCGTCCAAGTACGGGATAATTAAAACTCCCTTTTTTCGAAGGAGTATCATCATTTCTGCCATTACCTTGGTAAAGACCCTCGGTGCCGTGGACAGTCCAAACAGCAGTGTTTGGAATTGGTAATGGCAATCCTGTACCCCAAATCTGAGGTACTCCTGGTGAGGATGGTAAATGGGGACATGTAGGTAAGCATCCTTGATGTCCAGGGATACCATGTAATCCCCCTCCTCCAGGCTTGCAATAACCGCCCTGAGCGATTCCATCTTGAACTTGAATTTATGTACGTGTTCAAGGATTTCAAATTTAAAATGGGTCTCACCGAACCGTCTGGTTTCGGTACCACAAACAGTGTGGAATAGTAACCCCGTCCTTGTTGAAGTAGGGGCACCTTGACTATCACCTGCTGGGAATACAGCTTGTGAATTGCCTCTAGCACAGCCTCCCTGCCTGAGGGAGTTGTCGGCAAGGCAGATTTGAGGAAACGGCGGGGGGGAAGACGCCTCGAATTCCAGCTTGTACCCCTGAGATACTACTTGAAGGATCCAGGGATCCACCTGTGAGCGATCCCACTGATCGCTGAAATTTTTGAGGCGGCCCCCCACTGTACCTGGCTACGCCTGTGGAGCCCCCGCGTCATGCGGTGGACTCAGAGGAAGCGGGGGAAGAATTTTGATTCTGGGAACTGGCTAACTGGTGCAGCTTTTTCCCTCTTCCCTCGTCTCTGTGCAGAAAGGAAGCGCCTTTGACCCGCTTGCTTTTCTGAAGCCGAAAGGACTGTACCTGATAATACAGTGCTTTCTTAGGCTGTGAGGAAACCTGAGGTAAAAAAAATTTCTTCCCAGCTGTTGCTGTGGATACGAGGTCTCACCCTTATAAGGCTCTATGTGCCTTTTAAAGTCAGCATCACCTGTCCAGTGTCGGGTCTCTAATACCCTCCTGACAGAATGGACATTGCATTAATTTTGGATGCCAGCCGGCAAAATATCCCTCTGTGCATCCCTCATATATAAGACGTCTTATGTTCGCAAAATAGTATCCCTGTTTGATAGGGTTACAGACCACGCTGCAGCAGCACTATCTGCAGGTCTCAGTCTAGTACCTGAGTGTGTAAATACAGACTTCAGGATAGCCTCCTGCTTTTTATCAGCAGGTACCTTCAAAGTGGCCGTATCCTAAGACGGCAGTGCCACCTTTTTTGACAAACGTGTGAGCGCCTTATCCACCCTAGGGGATATCTCCCAGCGTAACTTATCCTCTGGCGGGAAGGGTACGCCATCAGTAACTTTTAAGAAATTACCAGTTTCTTATCGGGGGAACCCACGCTTTTTCACACTTCATTCACTCATTTGATGGGGGAACAAAACACTGCCTGCTTTTTCTCCCCAAACATAAAACCCTTTTTTAGTGGTACTTGGGTTAATGTCAGAAATGTGTAACACATTTTTTATTGCCGGGATCATGTAACGGATGTTCCTAGTGGATTGTGTATATGTCTCAACCTCGTCGACACTGGAGTCAGACTCCGTGTCGACATCTGTGTTTGCCATCTGAGGGAGCGGGCGTTTTTGAGCCCCTGATGGCCTTTGAGACGCCTGGGCAGGCGCGGGCTGAGAAGCCGGCTGTCCCATAGCTGTTACGTCATCCAGCCTTTTATGTAAGGAGTTGACACTGTCGGTTTATACCTTCCACCTATCCATCCACTCTGGTGTCGGCCCCACAGGGGGCGACATCACATTTATCGGCATCTGCTCTGCCATCACATAAGCCTCCTCATCAAACGTGTCGACACAGCCGTACCAACACACCGCACACACACAGGGAATGCTCTGACTGAGGACAGGACCCCACACAGCCCTTTGGGGGAGACAGAGAGAGAGTATGCCAGCACACACCAGAGCGCTATATAATTTAGGGATTAACACTATATTGAGTGAATTTTTCCCAATAGCTGCTTGTATATACAATATTGCGCCTAAATTTAGTGCCCCCCCTCTCTTTTTAACCCTTTGAGCCTGCAAACTACAGGGGAGAGCCTGGGGAGCTGTCTTCCAGCTATACTGTGAAGAGAAAATGGCGCCAGTGTGCTGAGAGAGATAGCTCCGCCCCTTTTTCGCGGACTTTTCTCCCGCTTTTTTATGGATTCTGGCAGGGGTATTTATCACATATATAGCCTCTGGGGCTATATATTGTGATATATTTGCCAGCCAAGGTGTTTACATTGCTGCTCAGGGCGCCCCCCCCCAGCGCCCTGCACCCTCAGTGACCGGAGTGTGAAGTGTGCATGAGGAGCAATGGCGCACAGCTGCAGTGCTGTGCGCTACCTTGGTGAAGACTGATGTCTTCTGCCGCCGATTTTCCGGACCTCTTCTTGCTTCTGGCTCTGTAAGGGGGACAGCGGCGCGGCTCCGGGAACGAACACCAAGGCCAGTTCCATGCGGTCGATCCCTCTGGAGCTAATGGTGTCCAGTAGCCTAAGAAGCCCAAGCTAGCTGCAAGCAGGTAGGTTCGCTTCTTCTCCCCTTAGTCCCTCGCTGCAGTGAGCCTGTTGCCAGCAGGTCTCACTGTAAAATAAAAAACCTAAAATAAACTTTCTTTCTAGGAGCTCAGGAGAGCCCCTAGTGTGCATCCAGCTCGGCCGGGCACAGAAATCTAACTGAGGCTTGGAGGAGGGTCATAGTGGGAGGAGCCAGTGCACACCAGGTAGTCTAAAAGCTCTCTTTTAGTTGTGCCCAGTCTCCTGCGGAGCCGCTATTCCCCATGGTCCTTTCGGAGTTCCCAGCATCCACTAGGACGTTAGAGAAATAAAAAAATTGTGTCCCTTTTTTGTGTTGACCTTTTGATCTTGTCAACTTTTCCTACTGTCTACCTATTCTATGTTGACCTTTTGACCCTGTGTAGACCTTTTTGAGTGTAGATTTAATAATCCACACCCATGGTGCCATATAAGTAAGAGATAATAAGTGAAACGGGCAGTATGGAATCAGAAGCCGCTTCAGGTACCCCAGTCATGTTGGGTATTGGAAGTCAGTAAGCTAATCTTGAAAGCAATTCCCCACCTTCCATGCAGCCAGTGGAGGGAGTAGAGGATGGGTGTTATGTGGCTGGAACAGGGCTGGTTGGTTAATAGCCTGGCAGCTGTGTTTTGTACCAAAAAAGGGGCAGACTAGATGAGCCAAGTGGTTCTCATCTGCCATCAAATTCTATGTAGATGCCGACCTCCTGATCCATTGAAGAGCGAAACAGCTCAGTGTGTACAGCGCCCATTCCGACGGGATAATCGCTCAGAGGATGGGAGGGTTTCTCTTATCTGTGGGGAGTGTACCCTGCTTTACCTGACCAGCCATGTAGAGACATGAAGTGTAATACACATTGTATGGCTCCTGTGTAATTATACAGAGCCCTACACAATAACACATAGGATGTGCAGCTGTGCTGCCTGCAGGATGTCTGTTACCGGTGTGCCCAGCCGACCTGTTATACATTATAATAAGTTAGGTTAGCCTATAAAGAAATGAAGAAAGACAATGTAAATGGGGACACGGATGAACCTGTTCTGCAGGTAACAGTGAGGAAAGTTGGTGGTGACCAAATCACCAGATGAGATTACTTTTATACTGTAGTGTGTACTAGAAAAGTGCCAGAGACATTACAGCAGTGACAGGCGAGCTGGGACACTTCGGGGCCACATATTATACTTATAGGCTCATTTATCAATGAGTGATACATTTCACTGGGAATGATAAATTGCACCAGCCAATCAGCTCCTAACTGCTATGTTACATAAATGAGTTAGGAGCGGATTGGCTGGTACAATTTATCACTCACAGTGAAATGTATCGCCCATTGATAAATAAATCCATGAATAATATTAGTAAGCTAATTTGCATGCCATACATATTGCCTCCCCTCTACAGACCCTGAGCTACAAGTCTCAGCTTTCCGTGTCCATCAAAGGCAAACAGAGAATGATGGGAGCTGGGGTGCCATGTGGTATGGCAACAAGCAGCGAGCAACAGCTGTGTGGCTGAAGGCAGGTGCGCCACTAAGCAACTATGTGTGTGCGCGCCCAATTACCTTCTCCACCCGCCCCACGAAGCAGACGGGCTGCCCCATGTGCTGGGCCAGCATGCTGGTGTTGATTCGCACCCGCGGTACATCCTGCAGATCTGCCATGGTGTGAGCGTCCTCTGCCCTCGCAGCGCACACACACCGGAGCCGGTCACGCAGCAGCAGCACTTCTCCTGGCGGGAAACGCGGACACAACACACAGGCAGCCACCAATCAACGCGCCGACCAATCACACACCGCTACATCTTGCAAGCACAGAGACATCCAATCAGGAGAGTGGAGACTTGTCGTCATGCGTTTGCGTACAGCCGGATCAATCCTGATTGGCGAGCAGGCATCGCGTGAATCCAATCAGGGTAGACCAGGCGCACGCAGGCGCCGACCCAGCCAATCATTGAGGGCGTCGCACATGACGCAAACAGGCTTTTAGCTCCAGAGAAGCCATGGTTGACGCTAGATCCAAGTGGTCTAAGGGACCCTTTCCGTCAGGGGGAGGAGCCACGACACAAGGGGGAGGAGCTAGTCCAGCGGGATAGTTGCTCTACTGTCCACGCCACCAACTATTACCTTTAGGTTGACGCTAGATCCAAGTGGTCTAAGGGACCCTTTCCGTCAGGGGGAGGAGCCACGACACAAGGGGGAGGAGCTAGTCCAGCGGGATAGTTGCTCTACTGTCCACGCCACCAACTATTACCTTTAGTAATCAGGTGGCGAGCGAAGCGTGGCGAGCGTACTTTTCGGGTACCCTGTTCGCCCGTAGCTCCTCCCCCTGGTGACGTAGCTCCTCCCCTCAATACGTCACAAGGTCCCTTCAGCCCCTCCGATATAGAACCAACCGTGGGTGACGTGTCTCCTCCCCTTGAAACGTCAGAAGGTCCCTTCTCCCACGGTTGGTTCTATATCGGAGGGGCTGAAGGGACCTTGTGACGTATTGAGGGGAGGAGCTACGTCACCAGGGGGAGGAGCTACGGGCGAACAGGGTACCCGAAAAGTACGCTCGCCACGCTTCGCTCGCCACCTGATTACTAAAGGTAATGGTTGGTTCTATATCGGAGGGGCTGAAGGGACCTTGTGACGTATTGAGGGGAGGAGCTACGTCACCAGGGGGAGGAGCTACGGGCGAACAGGGTACCGGAAAAGTACCCTCGCGGGCTCGCTTCGCTCGCCACGCTTCGGGCACGGTGGCTCGCTCCGCTCCGCTTCGCTCACCACCTAATTACTAAAGGTAATAGTTGGTGGCGTGGATAGTAGAGGAACTATCCCGCTGGCCTAGCTCCTCCCCCTTGCGTCGTAACTCCTCCCCCTTGCGGAAAAGGTCCCTTAGCCCACTTGATTCTAGCATCTACCCTTCTCCCACTCCGAAATAGAATCAACCGAGAAGCCATGTTTGATGTGGGCAATCCTCTCGTCTGAGCTGTGTAGGCCGGTAACTGTCATCGGATGCTGTGTAGTTCTGTGAATACAGGTTCTGGGGCTGGGGAGATACTTTGTGTGACAGTTTAAGGAGTTAATAAAAAAAAAAATGTCGGCTCCTCGGCGGCCTCGCACTCTTCTCTGGGTGGGAACTATGAGGGTGGCGGAACTCACTGTGCGCTGATCCCCGGGAAGGGTTTCCTTGCGGTACCCGGGCGCGTGACGTTGCCTGGCATGAGTGACGGCTGCAGTGGGCGTGGTCAGAGGTGAAAACACGTCGCTTGTTTCTCTGGTTGCTGTGGGGTAAGTAGTAAGTGTCCCTGTAGTAAGTACCCCCCATAGATCACGTTATGAGGGGCATGTGCCAGTGTCAGTCCCCCGTGGAGCTGCTATGCAGCAACACTCTGGGAGGTATAGTAAGAGCCAAGTCGTTTCCATGGCAGCACAGTGCTTACACTACACATGGGGCTGCAATATGTGCTCTAATATGGGGGGATGCTGACACTTGTAGTTCCCCCACAGATGAAGAGCCTCCCAGGGTGCCCCAGTTATTCACAGCTCAGCCCCCTATAGTAGTTACATGTGACTAGCATACAGTGCTGCCTGTGCTCTATCATTACTGAATAGGATGTAGCATACATACAGCTGGGAAGTAGTGCAGCAAAGTGTTGTACAGTATGCTGGACATTTAGCTGTTAGCAGGTGTGGCGGTTGTGCCGCAGGCCGGGATAATGGTAAAGGGACGTAACATAAAGGAACTGTGCCTACATAATGGTGGCTGAGCCCAGGGCCACTGATAATGCAGACAAATGGACAAGCTCGCTACACAGGAACATTAGTGAGAGGGCAGGAGATTTCCTATTCTCATAGAATTTACAGTGTGTGAAATTGAACAGTATGTACCCCCATTTATTATACAGGAGTGTGAGCTATTGTATTACATACTATATGAAAAGTAACTAACAGCCACGTGTAGTAGTAATTTATATGTTGCCATTTGTGGCCCTCTTATACACGTAGCATGTATCGCTGCACGCACAGGTTTTCACATCTGTAAAGTGGCTGCAAAATGTTCTCCCTGTCTTTGGCATTTACTGTTCTTACATAATGTATTTATCAGAGAGCTTCTACCAGTGAGCAACACAAAGGATACTACAGCCAATAAACAATAACTCATCTAACACTTTGTTCTTCTTATAAAAAACAGACAATAACTGATTACATTGATAACATTAGTATTCTCTCTTCCGTTTTTTTTATTCCTGGTAGAAGCACCTTTATGTGCAGTGGCAGCTGGGACCTCTTGAGTAAGACCCTACTAGCTGTGCCCCCTACACACTGCAAGGAGTAAGGGCTGAACAAGGTCTGGCCTCCCAGATATTATAGGTCACGCCAATGTGCTGGCTCTGGCATAGTGAGGTCTGCTCCTGGCTCTGGCATAGTGAGGTCTGCTCCCGGCTCTGGCATAGTGAGGTCTGCTCCTGGCTCTGGCATAGTGAGGTCTGCTCCTGGCTCTGGCATAGTGAGGTCTGCTCCTGGCTCTGGTATAGTGAGGTCTGCTCCCGGCTCTGGCATAGTGAGGTCTGCTCCTGGCTCTGGCATAGTGAGGTCTGGCTCTGGCATAGTGAGGTCTGGCACTGGCATAGTGAGGTCTGGCACTGGCATAGTGAGGTCTGCTCCTGGCTCTGGCATAGTGATGTCTGCCCCCGGCTCTGGCATAGTGAGGTCTGCTCCTGGCTCTGGCATAGTGAGGTCTGCTCCCGGCTCTGGCATAGTGAGGTCTGCTCCCGGCTCTGGCATAGTGAGGTCTGCTCCCTGCTCTGGCATAGTGAGGTCTGCTCCCAGCTCTGGCATAGTGAGGTCTGCTCCCGGCACTGGCATAGTGAGGTCTACCCCCGGCTCTGGCATATCTGGAACAAACCATGCTGTCATGCAAGGGGAGCAAATACATTTATATTGTTTCTGTGCAGGGTAAATACTGGCTGCTTTATTTTTACACTGCAATTTAAATTTTATTATTAGAGTCTGTATATAGGGCGCCACAAATGTTTTGCAGCGCTGTACGTACGGCAGATATTAGAACAGAACAGAGTACACAGACAGTAACAGAAAAACTAAAACTGAGCACAGGTAACAATTAGCACCACAGTTCTCAGTACACACTACAGCCAACATGTAAGGAAGGACAGGAGTAACCAGCGCACTACTAGGGGCCGGCAGCCACTGGAAGAGATAAGCAGTAATGAGGGAGAGGAGATACAGGTATAGACATTCACTACTTAGGAGAGAGCTGTAATTGAAGTGTGAGAGAAGAGGAGAGTTAGATCAAGAGGGAAGAGGGCCTTGCTCCTAGGAGCTTACAATCTAGGGGGTGTGGGGAGACGGAGAGGTGACATGAGGTGTGAGCAAGCGAAAAGCAGCCTGATGTTAGGAAGTAAGCGAGGCATAGATGGTCAAGGCATGAGGCAGGGGGTTGGGAGAGTGGCCACAAAACTAGGATATACGGAAGGGTACGCTTTGATGAACAGGGGGGGGGGGGGGTCAGTGCCCATTTGATGCTTTGCAAGGTCGGGGAGAGTCTAATAAGGCGAGGGAGCTCATTCCAGGTTGGACACCTCCCATGCAAATTTAAATCTCTCTGCACATAGTGTTCACACTATATGGTGAACTGCGGGCAGGGAAGGAGGGGGGTGGTCTCCTGACACCCCCTCCTGTTCATCACTCTGGGGGTCGTGTCCAGCACTTAGGGACATACTGGGCTACTCTCCCAAACTCTTCCCTCACTGAGAATATTCACCAGCGGTGAACGCTACACCGCAACCTTTCCCACCCGCTGGACATTGCCATAAGGGCAGGGCACATTTTGCCATTTTAAAATCGGACAGGGTGCGGCCCCCTGCTGAAACAGTGGGGCTCTTTGAAAAGGGGGTGGGTTGGCAGTGCCATTACATGTTGGGTATCAAAACTCCCTGCTCACTCAAGACATGAATAATCAGATCCCAGGAAAGCAAAGTGGGCAGAGTTCATATCAAAGCCGCTCCCTCTTTTCAAGTGGTGTCCGTATAATTAACAAGTGCTGTATTTTGTTTTCAGCAGTGGTAAAACTCCCTAAATAAGTCCATTTCTATTCCATGATGTACGAACATTAAATGTGAACAGTTCCACAGCTGATGAATACTTTGTATAGTCCCTGTTTATGCTAAACATATACATTCTGTATCAATGGATACCCTTTAATGTTATTACAAGTCATGTCTCCTGATACATTATATTCTTCACATTCTAATTACTCTGACAAAATGTATAATGTCTGTATGTAGATTAGGCCACTATGACAAGCACTTACAGCAAATGGCAGTTTTGTGTATGCTCATTATTATCATGACGTGTCTGAAAGGGTGGTATCAGGAGACCGCCGGTCATCCATACTACACCCGTCTGAAAGTCACCTTTACAATTTCCCTGCAGAACCCAGAGATGTTCAGTTTTTTCCGGAAAAACCAGGATGCAAAGAAAACTCCAGCGCCGGACAAAGATGCAGACGGGTTTGTTTTCCTGGGTAAGTAGTTGTTTTGTAGGCAGGTAAACAGACACGCTTTGTATGGATCTTATTGCTGATTACAGGGATTTTCCCAGGTTTCAGAGACGCGTAGGAAAAAATTGTGGACTATTGGTAATTCCTCTCAAGCATGGTACAGTTTTCAAATATGTCCGCTAGATGGCGCTGATCTATTAGTCTTTGACTAACAAGTGTGGCAGCTGTTACATACACTCTAAAAGTTTTTTCACTTTCACAGGTTCAATCAGATGTGTCATTTAGATGTGTTTTCAGCCCCATCGTCCACTCTTTACAGCAAACATTACATTACTATGATATAAATCCACAGTAACAGTCTATAATTTTGTTTTAAAATCCACGGGATAGTATCAGAAATTATCAGGTCATGGAGTATTGCAGTATGTTTTATGGCACATCATCTTTTATCCAGTTTTCTCTAACGTCCTAGTGGATGCTGGGGACTCCGTAAGGACCATGGGGAATAGACGGGCTCCGCAGGAGACAGGGCACTTTAAGAAAGAATTTGGATTCTGGTGTGTTCTGGCTCCTCCCTCTATGTCCCTCCTCCAGACCTCAGTTTGAATCTGTGCCCGGACGAGCTGGGTGCTGTTTAGTGAGCTCTCCTGAGCTTGCTATTAGAAAGTATTTTGTTAGGTTTTTTATTTTCAGGGAGATCTGCTGGCAACAGGCTCCCTGCATCGTGGGACTGAGGGGAGAGAAGCAGCCCTACTCTCTGAAGATAGGTCCTGCTTCTTAGGCTACTGTACACCATTAGCTCCAGAGGGATCGTACACAGGATCTCACCCTTTGTCGTCCGATCCCGGAGTCGCGCCGCCGTCCCCCTCGCAGAGCCGGAAGACAGAAGCCGGGTGAAAGAAGCAAGAAGACTTCAAAATCGGCGGCAGAAGACTCCAGTCGCTGCAGCTGTGCGCCATTGCTCCCACACTACACCCACATACTCCGGTCACTGTAGGGTGCAGGGGGGGGGGCGCCCTGGGCAGCAATTAGGACCTCTTGGCAAAAGTTGGACATATATACAGTTGGGCACTGTATATATGTATGAGCCCCCGCCATAATATTGTACAGAAACGCGGGACAGAAGCCCGCCGCTGAGGGGGCGGGGCTTCTTCCTCAGCACTCACCAGCGCCATTTTCTCTCCACAGCTCCGCTGAGAGGAAGCTCCCCAGGCTCTCCCCTGTAGATTCACGGTAGAAGAGGGTAAAAAGAGAGGGGGGGCACATAAATTAGGCGCAAAAACATAATATACAGCAGCTACTGGGTTAACACTAAGTTACTGTGTGATTCCTGGGACATATAGCGCTGGGGTGTGTGCTGGCATACTCTCTCTCTGTCTCTCCAAAGGGCCTTGTGGGGGAACTGTCTTCAAAAAAGAAAAAAAGAGCATCCCCTGTGTGTGGTGTGTCGGTACGTTTGTGTCGACATGTTTGACGAGGAAGGCTATGTGGAAACAGAGCGGGAGCAAATGAATGTGGTGTCTCCGCCGACGGCGCCGACACCTGATTGGATGGATATGTGGAAGGTTTTAAATGATAATGTTAATTCCTTGCATAAAAGGTTGGATAAAGCTGAAACCTTAGGACAGTCGGGGTCTCAGCCCATGCCTGATCCTATGTCGCAGAGGCCATCAGGGTCTCAGAAGCGTCCACTATCCCAAATTGTTGACACAGATACCGACATGGATTCTGACTCCAGTGTCGATTACGATGATGCAAAGTTACAGCCTAAATTGGCTAAAGCCATCCGTTATATGATTATAGCAATGAAGGATGTTTTGCACATCACAGAGGAAACCCCAGTCCCTGACAAGAGGGTTCATATGTATGGGGAAAAAAGGCAGGTGGTGACCTTTCCCCCTTCACATGAGCTAAATGAGTTATGTGAAAAGGCTTGGGAATCTCCAGATAAAAAATAGCAGATTTCCAAACGGATGCTTATGGCGTATCCCTTCCCGCCAACGGACAGGTTACGCTGGGAATCCTCCCCTAGGGTGGACAAGAGGGTAGCCCTGCCGTCACAGGATACAGCCACCCTAAAAGATGCTGCGGATAGAAAGCAAGAGGGTACCCTGAAGTCCATTTATACACATTCAGGTACCTTACTAAGGCCGGCAATTGCGTCGGCCTGGGTGTGTAGTGCTGTAGCAGCATGGTAGGATACCTTATCTGAGGAACTTGATACCTTAGACAAGGATACTATATTAATGACCCTGGGGCATATAAAAGACGCTGTCCTATATATGAGAGATGCTCAAAGAGACATTAGCCTACTGGGCTCTAGAATAAATGCAATGTCGATTTCTGCCAGAAGGGTCCTGTGGACTCGGCAATGGACAGGCGATGCCGACTCAAAAAGGCACGTGGAGGTTTTAACTTACAAGGGTGAGGAATTGTTTGGGGAGGGTCTCTCGGACCTGGTCTCCACAACTACTGCTGGAAAGTCAAATTTTTTGCCATATGTTCCCTCACAGCCTAAGAAAGCACCGTATTACCAAATGCAGTCCTTTCGATCACAAAAAGGCTAGAAAGTTCGAGGTGCGTCCTTTCTTGCCAGTGGCAGGGGCAGAGGAAGGAAGCTGCACAATACAGCTAGTTCCCAGGAACAGAAGTCCTCCCCGGCTTCCACTAAATCCACCGCATGACGCTGGGGCTCCACAGGCGGAGCTAGGCCCGGTGGGGGCGCGTCTCCGAAATTTCAGCCACAAGTGGGTTCACTCCCAGGTGGATCCCTGGGCAATAGAGATTGTGTCTCAGGGATACAAGCTGGAATTCGAAGAGATGCCCCCTCACCGATACCTCAAATCGGCCCTGCCAGCTTCCCCCTTAGAGAGGGAAATAGTGTTAGCTGCAATTCACAAATTGTATCTTCAGCAGGTGGTGGTCAAGGTTCCCCTCCTTCAACAAGGGAAGGGTTATTATTCGACCATGTTTGTGGTACCGAAACCGGACGGTTCAGTCAGACCCATATTGAATTTAAAATCCCTGAACATATACCTGAAAAGGTTCAAGTTCAAGATGGAATCGCTCAGAGCGTTCATCGCAAGCCTGGAAGGGGGGGATTTTATGGTGTCTCTGGACATAAAGGATGCATACCTTCATGTCCCCATTTATCCACCTCATCAGGCGTACCTCAGATTTGTGGTACAGGATTGTCATTACCAGTTCCAGACGTTGCCGTTTGGTCTCTCCACGGCACCGAGAATATTTACCAAGGTAATGGCGGAAATGATGGTGCTCCTGCGAAAGCAAGGGGTCACAATTATCCCATACTTGGACGATCTCCTCATAAAGGCGAGGTCCAGAGAGCAGTTGCTGATCAGCGTAGCACGCTCTCGGGAAGTGTTACAACAGCACGGCTGGATTCTAAATATTCCAAAGTCGCAGTTGATTCCTACGACTCGTCTGCCTTTCCTGGGCATGATTCTGGACACAGACCAGAAGAGGGTTTATCCTGAAGGCTCAGGAGCTCATGACACTGGTCAGAGACCTATTAAAACCAAAACAGGTGTCGGTGCATCGCTGCACGTGAGTCCTGGGAAAGATGGTGGCATCATACGAGGCCATTCCCTTCGGCAGGTTCCATGCGAGGACCTTTCAATGGGATCTGTTGGACAAGTGGTCCGGATCACATCTTCAGATGCATCGATTGATCACCCTATCCCCCAGGGCCAGGGTGTCTCTCCTGTGGTGGCTGCAGAGTGCTCACCTTCTCGAAGGTCGCAGATTCGGCATTCAGGACTGGGTCCTGGTGACCACGGATGCAAGCCTCCGAGGGTGGGGAGCAGTCACACAGGGAAGAAATTTCCAAGGGCTGTGGTCAAGTCAGGAGACTTGCCTTCACATCAACATCCTGGAACTAAGGGCCATATACAACGCCCTACGTCAAGCGGAGTCCCTGCTTCGCGACCAACCGGTTCTGATTCAGTCAGACAACATCACCGCAGTGGCTCATGTAAACCGCCAAGGCGGCACACGGAGCAGGGTGGCGATGGTAGAAGCCACCAGATTTCTTCGCTGGGCTGAGAATCACGTAAGCGCACTGTCAGCAGTGTTCATTCCGGGACTGGACAACTGGGAAGCAGACTTCCTCAGCAGGCACGACCTCCACCCGAGAGAGTGGGGACTTCATCAAGAAGTCTTCACGCAGATTGCAAGTCGGTGGGAACTGCCACAGGTGGACATGATGGCATCCCGCCTCAACAAAAAGCTACAGAGGTATTGCGCCAGGTCAAGAGACCCTCGGGCGATAGCTGTAGACGCACTAGTGACACCATGGGTGTTCCAGTCGGTTTATGTATTTCCTCCTCTTCCTCTCATACCCAAGGTGCTGAGAATCATAAGGAAAAGTGGAGTGAGAACAATACTCATTGTTCCGGATTGGCCAAGAAGGACTTGGTATCCAGAGCTACAAGAAATGCTCACAGAGGACCCATGGCCTCTGCCTTTAAGACAGGACTTGTTGCAACAGGGGCCCTGTCTGTTCCAAGACTGACCGCGGCTGCATTTGACGGCATGGCGGTTGAACGCCGGATCCTAGCAGAAAAAGGCATTCCGGATGAGGTTATTCCTACGCTGATAAAGGCTAGGAAAGACGTGACGGCTAAACATTATCACCGTATATGGCGAAAATATGTTGCTTGGTGTGAGGCCAGGAATGCCCCCACGGAGGAATTCCAGCTGGGCTGTTTCCTTCACTTCCTACAGTCGGGAGTGACTTTAGGCGTAAAATTGGGTTCCATTAAGGTCCAGATTTCGGCCCTGTCTATTTTCTTTCAAAAAGAACTGGCTTCTTTGCCTAAAGTTCAGACGTTTGTAAAGGGAGTGCTGCATATTCAGCCCCCTTTTGTGCCTCCAGTGGCACCTTGGGATCTTAACGTGGTGTTGAGTTTCCTGAAGTCACACTGGTTTGAGCCACTAAAAACCGTGGAGTTAAAATATCTCACGTGGAAGGTGGTCATGCTGTTAGCCTTGGCTTCGGCTAGGCGTGTGTCAGAATTAGCGGCTTTGTCACATAAAAGCCCCTATCTGGTTTTCCATGTGGACAGGGCAGAATTGCAGACCCGTCCACAATGTCTGCCAAAAGTGGTATCATCTTTTCATATGTACCAACCTATTGTGGTGCCTGTGGCTACTCGTGACTTGGAGGATTCCGAGTTACTAGATGTGGTCAGGGCTTTGAAGGTTTATGTAGCCAGAACGGCTAGAGTCAGGAAAACTGAGTCGCTGTTTATCCTGTATGCATCCAACAAGCTGGGTGCTCCTGCTTCAAAGCAAACTATTGCTCGCTGGATCTGTAACACGATTCAGCTGGCTCATTCTGCGGCTGGATTGCCGCTGCCAAAATCAGTAAAAGCCCACTCCACAAGGAAGGTGGGCTCTTCTTGGGCGGCTGCCCGAGGGGTCTCGGCATTACAGCTTTGCCGAGCAGCTACTTGGTCAGGTTCGAACACTTTTGCAAAGTTCTACAAGTTTGATACCCTGGCTGAGGAGGACCTTGTGTTTGCTCATTCGGTGCTGCAGAGTCATCCGCACTCTCCCGCCCGTTTGGGAGCTTTGGTATAATCCCCATGGTCCTTACGGAGTCCCCAGCATCCACTAGGACGTTAGAGAAAATAAGATTTTACTTACCGGTAAATCTATTTCTCGTAGTCCGTAGTGGATGCTGGGCGCCCGTCCCAAGTGCGGACTTCTTCTGCAATACTTGTATATAGTTATTGCTGCAATAAGGGCTATGTTATTGTTGCATCAGGGTTGAACTGATGCTCGGTTGTTCATACTGTTGACTGGGTAAGTTTATCACAAGTTATACGGTGTGATTGGTGTGGCTGGTATGGGTCTTGCCCTGGATTTCCAAAATCCTTTCCTTGTACTGTCAGCTCTTCCGGGCACAGTTTCTCTAACTGAGGTCTGGAGGAGGGACATAGAGGGAGGAGCCAGAACACACCAGAATCCAAATTCTTTCTTTAAGTGCCCTGTCTCCTGCGGAGCCCGTCTATTCCCCATGGTCCTTACGGAGTCTCCAGCATCCACTACGGACTACGAGAAATAGATTTACCGGTAAGTAAAATCTTATTTTTTCAGTGCTTGTGTGTACAACGCAACATATTCTACGTATTTTCCCAAGTTTCACCATTCATAGCGCACACTTGGTTGATTTGATGTTCACAGTGGCACAAAGTATTTCAGGAGATAAGTGCACTGATGGGAACTTGAGAGTGGCCTTTCCACTTGTGTGAATATGTTAGCAAGCAGGGGGCAGTATGTGAGGAAAGGAATGGAGGTAAGTGGGAAGAGTTATACACTACATGGGCTGGCTGGCAACTTTCAGCCTGGGGGGCAGACTCAAGGAAGCGGCCCAGCTTTTCACAGGGAATCTGCAGTCAGGGGGCCCTGGAACACTAAGACTGCACTGGCCCGCGGGACAGATGGCACCCTGCCCAGCCAGCCACTGACTGTACAGAAATCATTTAGAGGGAGGGGGGTTAGTCACTGGCTGGAGTGGACACTGTCGGGATACAGACTTTAGTGGCGACAGGAAGAGTTGTTTTGGAGTTGGAGCAGACGCTGTAAGTTAGTTGATGTGAGAGAATGAAAAACAAAAGGGATCGGGGATGTGGGAGGAGTCAGGCCAGACAGTCCCAAGGCAGTGGGTAAGGGGTCAATCAAATTAGCTGCGAGTCATCGTGGCAGCGGCCGCACTTTGCAGCAGCCCGAATTTGCACAAAAGTTCTCGCCACCCCATAGAGATCTGAGCAGTTTTGAGCGTATTCAGGCAGAATCCGGGCTGCGAAAGGGGGCGAGATTTGGTGCCATTGCCAACGTTTAAATGCCGCAGCAGCGGCACTTCACACCCTGCGCAGCTAATTGGATTGACCCCTGAGAGTCTGGTTCCCAGGGCAACCACATATCTAACTGTAGGAGGCTGGGCATTATACTAAAACTGAAGATCAGCGCTACCATCTTGTATTGTTAAATATGTATGTTTGGGACGAATACATTTAATAGACATGTTCTTTAAAACTGTTAGGGGCAGTTGAGGGTCTCAGTAGAATTTACATGTTACTGTTAGTAAGTGACATCATCCAATCTTATGTATCTGTCTTTATGTGTGTGTTCACAGCATGTTTTTTTTTTAAATTCAACACTTTTTATTGATTTTCTGTATTCCAAGAAAACAAAAACTAAACCAGAACAAATCCTATCCTAGGGAATGCGCAGATTCCCATCATTTGTAACATACATTTCTATCAGAAAGAGGTGCAGGCTAAAATTCCGAGACAGAAATTACGAATTAGGACTGAATTCGCGGGTTAGCATGGAGCGCACAAATATATTATACCATATACATATTCGTTTATGACAACAAATCAAAATCATATAACAATCACATAGCAACATCATGGGCAAAGGAGCGGCGGCCGCAGGCGCCAAGGAGCAACACACAGAAAGGATAGGCAACTCACACGATGCACATGCATGTTCACAGACCCACTCTAGCCCTCAATTACATATCCAGTCCCCCAGATATCTAGATAGGGAGCTCGCAATGGTGAGCGCTCAGACACTCCGGTTCAGGGAGTATGGAGATTCAAGCTATCTACCCCACAGGTCTTGATACTTTTTCCTCGCTTTTCTAGCTAAGTATACATATTTCTCGTGTGAGGCCGTATCGTTTACAAGTGAGACCCAGGACCGCAATGTGGGCGTATAGCTATACACACCTTGGCCAGGCCACATAGATTAATTACATATCTTCTGGCAGGGGGGTCCAGGGCATCCTCCTCCACAGCTGATAACACACATGTCAACGGGGAGCATATTGACGAGGGAATTCCAGCCGACACCAGGGCGTTAATAACTCCTGACCAGAATACAGCAATATTGGGGCAAAGCCAGATAATGTGCCAGAAATCTGCGTCCAGACTACCACATTTAGGACATCTGGTGGAATGAGTACCCCCTATATGGCTCAATCGCACTGGTGTCATATATATACCCTGTGTAATATAAACAGTTGAATTTGTTGGTATCTAGTGCTGGTAGTAGAGAATCGTGGAGAACATAAAGCACCCTCCCATACCTCATCAGAGATGGCACCCAAGTCAGATTCCCACTTATTCCTAAGAAGGGATAACGGGTCAGAGTAGTGAGAACGAAGCACACCTATATAAATGTTGGACACCAAATGTCCGTTCCCCAGGGATTGCAGGAGAGATTTGACCGGGGAGTCGGTAATCATCGGAGTAACAGGAAATTGTGCGTTAATCGCATGTCTCAATTGCAGGTAGCGGTGGAAATGAGAGGAGGGTACACTGTAATCCTGTTGGAGTTGCAGGAAGGATTTCAGTATACCATCGTTATACAAGTGTCCCAGGGATGTCACCCCCCCAACTCCCCCACACCTCCCTAGTCTGCAGCGAGGCCAATTCTGGAAAGCCGAAAGCATTGTCCAGAGGAGTATCTGGGTCAATACCTTGGCCCAATAGGATAACATGTACCTGTTTCCATACAAGAATGGCCTGTTTTATTATAGGGATCTTGGACCCTTTTGGGTTCCCACAGAGAATCATCTGCAATGGAGAGCCGTCAGGATACACCCGCAAAAGCATTTGTGAGTGTATAGTGAGAGCATCAGAAGCAGTCACCCACTCCCATATATGCACCAACTGCGCAGCGTAGTAGTAAAATCGAAAGATAGGGAGAGCCAAGCCTCCCAACACACTCGGTCTGGACAAGATGTCGAGTCTCAACCGCGCTCTCCTGCTGGCCCAGATCAAGGAAGACAGCAGACTATCAATCTGTCTGAATATTTTTAAGGCAATGAATATAGGGGACTGCTGGAGGATGTAAAGGAGTTTAGGCAAATACACCATTTTCACCAAATTGATCCTACCAGTAACAGTCGGGGGCAGAGTTCCCCAAACCTTGACCTTCGAGCGGAGATACACCATCTGTGGCACAATATTAAGGGAAACGTAGGTACTAGGGTCATTTGATACCCATATACCCAGGTATTTGAAAGAATCTACCCATTTAAGCGGGGTTTGGATCAATGGGGCAACTGGGACCATGCCTCTAAGTGGAGTAATGGTGGATTTATCCCAGTTAATTTGGAGCCCGGAGAAGCGTCTGTAGTTGGTTATCAAATCAAGGAGTTTTGGCAAGGAGGAAACATAATCATCCACGAAGAGCAAGAGGTCATCAGCGTATAACGCTATCTTATCCTCTCTAGCGCCCACCCTAATACCCACAATATCATGAGTAGCTCTAATCAAACACGCCAAAGGTTCAATTGCAATGGCAAACAGAGTCGGGGAGAGAGGGCAGCCTTGTCTCGTTGCCCTGGACAAGGGGAAGGAGTGCAATACAAACCCGTTCACCGAGACTCTGGCCACGGGCAGGAAATATAATAATTTAACATAGCTGATAAAGTTGGGACCCATGCCAAACCTACCCATAGCCTCCCATAGGAAGGCCCACTCCACAGAGTCAAAAGCCTTTGCGGCATCTAAAGAGGCTATAACGGCAGAGCGGGCCTCCCCCCTAGAAACCTGAAAATGAGTGAACATGCGCCTCAAGTTAACAGCAGTGGACTTACCAGGCATGAAGCCCATTTGGTCAGGGTAAATAATTTGGGTGGTAATAACCCTATTAAGTCTGGAAGCCAGAACCTTGGCTAAGATTTTAACATCCGTGGGCAGCAGGGAAATAGGACGGTATGAGTCAACCCTCCTGGGGTCTTTATCTGGCTTGGGAATTACTATAATCAAAGCCTCGGCCACAGACGGAGGAAGCATGTTCTGGGCAAAAATTTTATTGATTAAGTCAAGCAATTGAGGGGCAAAAAATTTTGTATGTTTCTTGTATAATTCTGATGGAATGCCATCAAGGCCAGAGGCCTTACCATCGGGGGAGGCAGAGATCGCCATCTCAATCTCCTCCAATGACAAAGGAGCATCAAGAAGAGCCCTGGCTTCACTGGAGATACAGGGCAATTGAATTCCATCTAAATAATTACTCAGTTCTAGCGGGGAACAGGTCAATTTGGAACTATATAGTGCTTGATAGTATGAGACAAACTCCGCCACAATCTGGGGGGTGCGGTCCAGTACCGACCCGGCCGAATTCAGAACCTCCACTACAGTATGAGAGGAGCGGTCCCCTCTCGCAAGATTAGCCAGATAAGAGCCTGGTCTTTCCCCAGTAGCATATTGGACATATGAGGAGAAGAGAAGTCTGTGCTGGGTTTTCCCCCACAGGTATTCCTTCCATTCACCCTGAGCATGGAGCCAATCCAATTTAGAGGCATCCAAGCCGTCTTGCACATAGGTAATTTCTGAAGCAACAACCCGGGCCTCCAGGTCAGCCTCGCGTTTACTAAAGGAGGATTTAAGGCTCCCTACCCGTTTAATCAACGTTCCTCTCATATAAGCTTTAAAAGTGTCCCACAGCAGAGACACCTCATTGGCGTCTCCATGCATAGCAAAGAATTCCAACCAGCTAGCTTCCAATTCGGATCCCTCACCCATATGCGTCCGCCAGAAAGGATTAAATTTCCACACTGCTTGGCCTCGCTGACAGTTTAAGTCAATATACAGCGATATAGGGGAGTGATCCGAAATACCCCATGTCTCATATCTGACATTTTGGACTTTGGGCAATAGCTCCCGAGACAGAAGAGCCAAATCTATCCTAGAGAAGGAAGAGCGAGAGTGTGAAAAACATGAGTATTGCTTCAAGTCGGGATACTTCAATCTCCAGGGATCAATGAAACCCAACTCAGAGACAGTGTCAGCAAACTGGGATCGCTTAGGCTGTGGGTTGGAGGATGCCGCAGACAACCTATCCAGCTCGTGGTTTAAGACGTTATTGAAGTCACCCATGCACACAACAGCTATCCCAGGGGATGCAGCCATAAAGGCAGACGCCTTTTTAAGCACGTCATGAGAGTACAGAGGGGGCACATATATAGCCAGCAATAATAGGGGGACGGAGTTAATTTTACACTGGAGAAACACATATCTACCCCATTGATCCATTTGTACAGAATCTAGCGCAAAGGGATCAGGTTTCCTAATCAAAATCGACACTCCCTGGGACGCTGCGGTATGCATGGAATGAAAGGCCCAGCCCACCCACGGTTTTTTAAGAGACATAATCTTAGTACCCATTAAATGGGTTTCCATCAGGCAAGTTATATCCGAGGCATAATGCTTGATCTGTCGAAGCACCAGGGAACGCTTAATTTTGTCACTGATCCCCCGCACATTCCACGACAGAAACCTGACCAAAGCCATAGCAATGCATCGTTGTAATGTTACAGACTACCCGCGGCCAGCCACCTCCAGCACCCAACAATACAAAAATAAAAGTACGCCCGCAGCCAACAGCGACATAGACATAGCGGAAACAAGCACAGTGCACAGCAAAAAATAAAAATAAACCAATACGAACAGCCTAAAATAACCCCCACCCCGTATACCACCTAGAACTTGCAGCATACCTGGTTCCCGAACAAACAAAATTCCTCAAATACTAACGGTAACAAACAAGGCCAATTCCTATAACCACAAGGAGGCCAAGAATATAATGACCTGAGGACAGAATAATCTCCCAGCTAAACTCGAATCCCCCCCTAGACCGCTACAACCACCCCAACTAAATAGCATTGAAACCCTTGAAAACTGTATATCGGGACAAACACCTACAGTATAGAGCGAAAAAACAAACAAACCCCCACAATGTAAGAATATCAACTAACACTCTCCCAATCTCCCCAGAACCACCCAATCCCAGCGACGGCCTGTCAACATAAGAGACCCCCACCCGAAACCAGAATCCAGAAATAACACATCAGATATTCAGGGATCAAAACATCGGCTAGTAGAGAAACGTAAATACAGGAGTTCAATCAGCGGCTAACGCCCTCCGAGCCGTAAAGCGTCTGTCCAGCCAAACTGACGCCTCACGGGGAGTCATGAAGAATTTAGTCTCTCCGTCTGAAACCACCCGCAGCTTGGATGGGAAGAGCATGGCATAAGGAATATTCAGTTCTCGCAGCCTGCGTTTCACCGGGACAAACTGTGCTCTATCCTTTTGAACGTCAATAGCAAAGTCTGGAAAAACTGAAATCGGAGATCAGTTCCATTTGAGAAGGCCCTTGGTGCGGGCCAGTTTCAAAATCACATCCCTGTCGCGATAATGAAGGAGCTTGGCTATGTACGTACGGGAGGTGCCCCTGGAGGTAATGGCCTCATCGGGACTCTGTGAGCGCGCTCCACTGCAAAGTGTGAGGTAAACTCTTCCGCTCCAAACGCATCCAACAGCCAGCGTTCAAGAAATTTCTCGGGGGAGGCACCCTCCTCTTTCTCAGGCAGGCCGACAAAACGGACATTGTTCCGTCGCAGTCTCCTCTCCATATCCGTCATCTTCTTGTGCACCTCCGTCATCTGAGACTCCAGAGCGGAGGTGCGTCTACCGAGTGGCGAGACCGTATCTTCCAGCGTGGAAATGCGCGTTTCAACTTCACCGACCCTTTCCCGCACTCGCTGCAGGTCTTGATGTATGATGGATAGGTCCACCTGGACCTGACCGATCCTGTCAGCCAGGCGGGCCTCGCTAGCGGTGACCGCCTCTAGGACCTTCTGCAGTGCAGCATCCGAAGCTTCCACAGGCGAGAAGCTATTGGAAGGCGACGGTGGTGACGGTGAGGAGGCCGACTGCGCATCCTCCCTACGCTGGGGCCGGACCGGAGGGTTTCTAGAAATTTTTCTAATTTTACCGCAGCCGCGTTATTTTGGTGCTGGCGGACCATCATATTCAGCTAGCTGAGGGAGAACAGGGAATATAGTATATCAGGACTGTCCAGTCGCTGCCCGCTGGAAGTATAGTATATCAAAACCGTTCAGTTGCCGACCAGGAAAGTGCGTAGTATATCAAAACTGATCAATGACTGCGCTTGGGCAGAAGTAGTATATCAGAATCGTCCAGTCGCCAGCAGCAATGAGGCACAGTACATCAAACATGCAGCACAAACTTGTGGCCGGATAAGCCCCGCAGCAGGCTGCCCCTCCGAGTCCCAAGGGATCACAGGGTAATAGGGCAGCAGACAAGTAGGCCCTCCAGGGGTTAATGCAGCCTTTGTATACTGTGGGGCAGAACTGCACTTAGGGCACACATAAACCTCCCAGGCTGCTCGCTGTCTCCCCCGCAGCGCGGACCGGAAGTTGAGCTTGTGAGCTGGAGGCCAGAGGCCACAGCCGCAAGGAGAAGGAGAGCAGCAACGGGACTCGAGGCAGCGTCACAGCGGGAGACCCAGCAGACACCCACCCGGGCAGAAGCAGAGGCAGGCGGAGCTCACACCGGCGCCGTCCCGGCCGCAGATCCACTCGCAGGGCTGCAGGAGGTACGGAGACAGGCGGCGTGTAAGGCAGGGAGCGGACAGCGCGGGGAGACCGGAGCGGCGTCCCACGTGATCCAGTAGACCCAGGAGCTCGGCACACAGAAACGGCCCGGCCGCAGCAGGAGTGGGACGAGCGGGTCCAAAAACGGTACAGGGGCTCCCACACACGTATAGGCGGGCAGTGGGGTAGTTTTCGGGCCCAGGGGGAGACACAGGATGAGGTAGCAGGATGTTAAAGCTGGAGACACACAGCCTGTGTGCTACTCCATGTCCACCGAAGCCACGCCCTCCGTTCACAGCATGTTTTTAACCATGGCTGTGCTGGAAATGTGAGCTGGTGCTGCAGCATCATTTTTTATCAGTAGGGGGCAGCCTCACAGTAAGATAACAGGTAAATAACCATCAGTACCAGGGCCGGAACTGCTGGAGTCAATGGAGTCAGTGGCTGCCGGGCTCCAGCCATGATGGAGGCACTCGTACTCCATTGTATCTGCCATCTCCAAGCGCAGGTCACCGGCAGCAACGGCGCTGGGCTGTTCGCTAAGCATCAGTCATCTGATGCCTGCGACGGCTGTGGCTCTTATTAGCTGCAGCCGGAGCTATCTCTCCCCTGCTGCGCCCACCAGTGGTGAATATGGGACTACAATCTGGTGGCCAGCCAGTGAAGCTCCTCCTCCTGCTGTCTCACCTCCTGCACTCGGGCAGGCAGAAGCTCCGCCTCCCAGATGAGGACGGGGCAGCTGCTTGCAGACACAGTGAGCAGCATGGGGGCTTATAGTACGGGGGTCTCTGGGGACATGTGTCCCGGCCCCCCTTCTTCAAACAGCCATCCTGGGTGATGAGGAACAGGAGAAGGTGGCAGTGTCCCGACTGGGGGCGGGTCTACCCAGCCCTGGAGAACATAGTAGTGACGGAGCTGCCACAGTCCTCCTTCCGCAACAACTGTCGGCATACTTAAGTTATGAGTAACATTAAACTATATTGTGTCTGTGTAACTACAGTATATATATGTGTGTATGTTTATATGTATGTATGTGTGTGTGTGTGTGTATATATATATATATATATATATATATATATATGTAATGTGTCTATGTAATATGTGTCTGCGTATATGTCTGAGTAACTATATACTGTACGTGTCTGTGTAACCATATCTGTGTAACGTTGTTTATATGTGTCTGTGTTAATACAGTATGGGGTAATTCCAAGTTGATCGCAGCAGGAAATTTTTTAGCAGTTGGGCAAAACCATGTGCACTGCAGGGGGGGCAGATATAACATGCGCAGAGAGAGTTAGATTTGGGTGTGGTGTGTTCAATCTGCAGTCTAAATTGCAGTGTAAAAATAAAGCAGCCAGTATTTACCCTGCACAGAAATAAAATAACCCACCCAAATCTAACTCTCTCTGCACATGTTATATCTGCCTCCCCTGCAGTGCACATGGTTTTGCCCAACTGCTAAAAAATTTCCTGCTGCGATCAACTTGGAATTACCCCCTATGTGTCTGTGTGTATATATGTCTGTGTAACCCTGTATATAACTACAGGCGGAACTCCTGAACATAGAGTGGGTGGGCGTGTGGGCAGGTTGATCTAGCAAGCACTGCAACACACTCTGTATAATATGGAGATCACTGTTATGCTTTTTGCATTATATGACGGACACTGCAACACTCTGTCGCTGCAAATGCTCTGCATTATATGGTGGGCACTGATGGTCTCTTTGAGTTGTGGTCATTAAATTGCTCTCAGTATTGTCTTGGCAGTCACAAAATTGCTCCCAGTATTGTCTGGCGGTCACAAAATTGCTCCCAGTATTGTTTGGCGGTCACAAAATTGCTCCCAGTATTGTCTTGGCAGTCACAAAATTGCTCTCGGTATTGTCTGGCGGTCACTAAAATGCTCTCTGTATTGTCTGGCAATAACTAAGATTGCAGATGGAATCAGCAACTTTTCTGCTAATGCGCATTTGACATTGGCAAATTCGCATGGATCTGCATCCATTAGTGAACATGAGCGATAAGAGGTTGGCATGGGGGAAGGGGGGGGGCAAGATCTTTCTCTCCTCCGGGCGCCTGGGTTGAAGTTACACCACTGATCAGTTCATACTGTTGTTATTTTCCATGACATGAGGTAAAGGTGCTGCAAACATCCAGCTATAGTGTAATGAATGGCCACTGCGCACCAGGACTTCAGTCACTACACAGACAGCTCAATGACAGGGCTACGGTATGTGTGTGAGCTGCACGACTGGTCACATGCTGTGTTTCTATGCACCACCCAGTACTAACTGACTTGTTACCTTCTCCTAGTAACCAATTTAGATTTATGGCAGAGAAAGCAGAACGGCTGCTTGGTCTCTGTGCTGGGCATGAAGGTTGTGATAATATTAGTGTTCTGGTCACATTGTGATTACACGCAGCCAGGTCAGGGTAACTGTATGCCGGATGCGTCAGCTTTTCCATTGTCCAGAGACGTAACTGTATAGTATTACAACTGCGCTGCACGGTCTGTTCTCATACGCCCTGGAAGAGACAATAATCCCAGGATCGCCTTTATCTGCATTTACACTATCGCAAACCTATGTAAATATCGCCAGGTAAAACACGTAGAAAGCACAATAAAACACCAAGGCGCTGATTCAATTAACCATGAGTTGGCCGAAAATTGCTTACGCGGATGATAAACCTATGGCCGTGAGATTTTGCCATTCAGTTAGAAAATCCGTGATAACTTAATGCGGGTCTCAGTGGGAGCTAGCGCTGATTTTATTTCGCAGCCCCTGGGTGGAGGAGAAGCAGGGAGACCACTTTATTTTACGGTAAGAATGTCAGGAACTTCTGGCAAAAACGTAGCTCAATGTGAATAATTGAATTCCCGCTGGACCCCAAGTATATGGGCGTATCAAGCGCAGGTTTATTATATTCTGGCTGAAGCCTTTAGGTCTCCTAAAGTCACAATAATAAAATGATCGCGTAAGCACAAAAACAAAACACTGTTGTGTGTATCGAATTGTTACTCTGGTTACCGCCACAAGGTGGCGACGTCTGGTCTATAACCTATAGGGCTGTAACACACTGGCCGGTTTCTCCCGGATGGCAAAAAGCCGGACAAACTTTGTCCGGCTTTTTGCCATCCGGGAGAAACCGGCAGAGTCGCTCACACAGGACGGCTTTGAGCCGTGTGTGATGCTGGGCGCATGTGCAACATCAGACACGGCTTGAGAAAAAACCGTTGTGTGTGAAAGCTCCCCTTCACCTACACGGTTTACTGGCTGCAAAGACGGCCCGGCAGCCGGACCTTCCAGTGGATAGTTCCGGCTGCAACCCGGCAGCCGTGCCGGGACCGTGCCGTGTGTAAGTACACATTGTGCTCAATGTGTCTTTGCATCACGGCAGCGGTTAAAAGCCGGCCGGGTTTTTGCCGGGCGGCGCCAGCCGGCTAGTGTGTTACAGCCCATACTGTATTTGTTTAGTTTTTCCCAGCAGCCAGAGCTTACACACGGTTTTGTCATATTGTGGTTTCATTACAGGACTCCTAGTCAGAGTCTTCCGGCTCCTACATTATGTATTAACATACTCTTACAATATATACACAAATATAGAGGAAACCACTGACGTCACCAACCCGGAAATATGACGGGCTGGGGACAGCAGCGTGAAAGGGGCACAGGCGGGTCGCACCTGGAAAGCACCTGTGTACGGCTCTCTGGTGCGACCCCCTGATTGTGGCCTGAAAGGGGTATCTGTGACCGCCGTACAATACAGAGAGCATCTGGACATTTTTTGCTGTAGCCTATAGATACATATATTTAAATACTATTATGACCCACTTCCATGAGTCTATCAGCCAGCCTGCAAGAAAATATTTGCTCCCCTTGCATGGCAACATGGTTTGTATCAGACACAAAGTTACTTGCCTTTTCTGCTTTACTTACACACATGATGCTCATAATAATTACGTAAAAGCAATGTAAGAAGTTAGACTTTGCCTAGCCTAAAGTCCCTCTTCACGTACTGCAGGGTTCTCCACCATGGCGCAGAGTAGGGCAAAACTATTCACCTTAAAATAATGATGATGTCCCTTTAAACCCTCTTTATATATCCCGGCTGCATTACATTAGATCATTGCATGTGACTCCGCCATATAGCGGTAACAGTACAAGCTAATCCATTTGATCAACCTGTACGGCGAGCAAATGTGCTTGATCTTATACACATTATACACATTTTAAGGCGGTGTCTGATCCTGAGATTAGCTGTTCTGATTGTAGATTGTCAGTAGGTCAACTTGTGACGTTTATGTCACTAGTAATTAATCAGAATTACTGGCAAATAAACGGCCTCTGTTAAGGAGAGTGTGACAAAACCTGAAGACATAACTTCACCTATATAGCCAGTACTTATCAAGGGTCTGTGCCGCTATCTTTGGGATAGAACCCCCCCCCCCCCCCCCCAAAAAAAAAAAAAAAAATCAGGAAATGACATACAGTTAACAACAGTATGTCATCGCTTCCCACGTTAAGTTAATTATAACTCTATTTTATAGGGCACTATTGCTCTAAATACCTTGTAAGATTGTCTTATCCCTGCGGGAAATGACGCAGTATGTTTATTTATGGCTGAGCTGTGTCACTGATCGCAGCCAATAATTACACTCTGTATGTGTTTGGGGTTAGACGTATACAGGTGTGTGTGGCAGCATCGTAACCTGCGCCTGCAGTTAGACATCTGCACATGTGACAGATGAGAGTAGTATTGTATACTTATCGCAAGCTGCGGTGTATGTGAGATCCAGATCAGCTCTCCCTGCCAGCCTGCGTGCAGGGGTGGTATAACACATGGGGGTGAGGGCGGTACATCTAAGAAGAAAATAACAGGGAAGGCACCATGATAGGGAAAGCGGTGCTAAGTATCTTTGGCATGCGTGCTCCCATAAAAGGGGCGTCGCCTTACTAGAAGGGGTGTGGCCTCACAGGATATGTGGTGTGCGGGTGGTTACATTATTAAAGTAAAAAGTAAGAGAGAGGACGAGAGCTGGAGAGAGAGGAGGGACGGAGTGTGCACAATGTGTGTATAGCTGCACCCGCAACCCATAGACAGTGCATTGTCTAGTCATGTGTCGGGCGCACCTAGTCACTGCTGCGATGTGTACACACACGCATCACAGCAACCGTGAAGTTGGCTACATCTGTGTATTACCTTAGATCACAGGTTCTCAAACTCTGTCCTCAGGACCCCACACAGTGCATGTTTTACAGGTCTCCTCACAGAATCCCAAGTGAAATAATTAGCTCCTCCTGTGAACCTTTTAAAATGTGTCAGTGAGTAATTAATACACCTGTGCACCTGCTGGGGGACCTGGAAAACATGCACTATGTGGGGTCCTGAGGACCGAGTTTGAGAACCTGTGCCTTAGATTATAAGTATGTCAGGGGAGGACCCACTATTGTGATGTGTCTTATGCCCCCCCCCCCCTTAGATACTGTGTGCAGTCACTGTCTGTCTCTCGTGGCACCAGCTACATACATGTTGTGCCTTGCCGTGGACAGTGATGTGAACGTGTTGGACTTTACATGTTAGCAGTACCTCTCACTGTATTCCCTTTCCTTGTATGTTGTACAGGCCAGACGTCCGCTGAGCAGAGAGACGGAACCCCCCCGTATCCTGAGACCCCCCCGTATCCTGAGCCGGATCTCCCCTACAACCTGCCTTACCAGGTAATCTAGAACCCTCCCGCCATCGATAGTGGTATTAAGGATTTCAAGCAGCGCCTTTTGGCTTTGGCTCAGAGCCAACTTCCCGTAGCCTTTTAGAATTAAAAGCTTTGGAATCCAAGAAAGGTCAATGAATAATGGAAGTGTGTGTTTCCAGTGAGCAGCGTCGCTGGGTTTCCTGAAAGCATGCGAGACATTCTTACGTCTAAAAGCATCTCCATGGTTTTACATTCACTTTTCATCCACTGCGTGTCTAAGGAAATATCTGTCACGTTGCCATGAAAAAAGAAAAAAACTTTATTCATCCTGGTCATATGAGGCCCACCTGCGTAAAGGCAATCTAGTTTTACCGTGTAAACGATTGCCGCGTCAAAAATACGGGCAGACCGCACAAAGTCCTGCGCCATGCTCTCTTGGCCCTCTGCTGACCATTGCCATATTAGGAGGGGGGGGGGGGGGGGCTTCTCATTCCTGAGCTGGCAGCTTTGCCGACCTGCAGGGCCAGTGCCTCACGCCTCACTATAAACATCCGTAGCTCTCTACTTAGATATAATATAAATGATACCTCATTTTCGTGTTGTTTTTTTCTTTATAAGAACATTTTATCGGTTTTAAATGTAACACAAATATACAAGTGGAGGAGGAGGGGGGGGAAGGTAACGTACAGAAATATAAGAGGGAGGGGCCAATGGAGGGCTGCATTGCAAGTATATTGGATTGCCGCTAAAGGGCCGATATGCTTTATTTTCAGGCGTCGGTGAGTTTCCAAGTTTTGCTGTCAGTGCGGCACATATTCAGTAGAGAGGCACAGGAGGGTCTACTCCGTTCATGAGACCACCTCGCTCTAAGGTTTCATGAGTGTATTTTCACACTATTGCTCTATATTTAGCATTGCACTTTCAATTGCGAGAGCTTGCAGAAAAGTAGCAACAAATTGTCACTTGGAAGTAGCCGCAGCAACGCTAACATACGGTCATGCAGCAGGAGGCATCTGCTATAAGTAGACACCTTCTGCATGCATGTGTGATCCTGGGCTGCATCAGATCACCTGCGCCACCATCTGCCAGCTGAGAAACACTCAGGTTGTGCAGACCGGCTGCTGCTGCTCCGTCACCAAGGCCAGGAAATCTCCATCTGAAGCCCCGGCCTCGGGAATTCCACAAAACTGTAATGCTTGGTTATTATGCCGGTTGCCATCCAGATCTGCCAGAGCTATTTTTGCGCGCTCCTGTGTATATCCAGTGGGTGGAGCTAGTAAGCCAGTTGGGGCCTAATCTGGAAGTGTGCAGAGGGTTTGCTCTATACATAAGTGGTCTAAAGTGACTTCCTGTCATGTTTAGCAGGCACATTTACACAGAGACCACTTGTGGGCCCATTAGGAGTCACACCGTACCAACACCTCACCATTCTACCCACACACTATACATTATACCAGGCGTGTGCCCACATCATATTGTAGTAGCATCTGCCCTCCCCTTCCCTCGCCCTTCCACTCTCTGCCTGACTTCCAGCTTCATATCCTGTATGTGGGAGATTAGCGCTGTTGGCGTAAAGTGTCGGGGAAATAATTATTAGACCAAGCACATGGTGTAGGGGATAATGTGAAGCCATATTTGGTTTTCAGATGGTGTCTGTATTATTTTTCAGATGCCACAAGGAAACGCCTCTCCATTAAACAGAAATGACTCGGAAGCCCCTAAGATGAGCCGCCAGCTGTCGGAGGGGAACCCAGCAAAGGCGGAGCTTCTCAATGACATTCCTTTTATCCTGGCGCCTCATGTCCTGGAGGTGCAGAATATCTGTCAGGAGCTGCCAGAGCCACTCCCAGCATGCAGCCTGGACGAGAGCTTTTCCAGGTTCCACTACGACTTCACCCTGGAGAACTCTGTGCTGTGTGGGATTTAAGGGTTTGCTGTGTTTCGCGTTACACGAACCTTCCTGTCTTATTTAGGCAATTTGTGTATTATTAAAACACTCGCCACCTTCAGCGGAATTTTACAACCTACTCAACCAGTACTTCCATGATGGGCTGAAGCAGTGGTCCTGAGAGTGCAGCCTGTTCATTAGGAACCAATGACATAGCCGAGAATGTAGCATACCAATCCACTAGGCAACAGTGACATGACAGAGGCAGCCATGTTGTGGTCTAAAGCAATATGATAAATATAACTTATCAGTCCACTAGGAACATGGACATTTCAGAGTCACAGGATGCAGGCAGCCGTGTTGTGGTCTGAAGCCATATTCATGACACTGCAACGTACCTACTACGAACCAGTGACGTTGCTGATTCAGGGAATTGGTAGGCAGGTTGTTCACGAATAGTCATCCATAGCCACAAAATGGCTACCTCCTTTTGTGTGCAGATGACAGGTACTTTTACTTGTATGTACGTATGTATGTAAATCCAAACCATATGGCGTTTATCGGGTCTGATAACTACTGGACCAGGAGTGCAATATCCTGGTTACCCAACATGCAGTGGTAGTCGCATTGTGGGAGCGTTGACCGGTGACCATTAGCATAAGTCTACGCAATGCGGTATGTCCTAAAAACCTGACTAACAAGGAGAATACAAAATATAGCATTATGTATACATACACTTTTTGTACATTTGTTGTGTGACATTGAGTATAATTTACCTTTTGCAGTGTATTACAGTTTTTTGCTGGTCTATTGTGTTATGTCTCTTGTGTTGCTGTCTACAAAGAACTTTTATTACTTGCAAACCCTTTTTACAGCCGTCAGTAGCAACCAGAACAACTGCAGCCAGTGACATCATTTCATATTGCGCAGCAGACACATAATAAAACAATAGATACATTGAAAATTTAGCATTTTGTTGCCCAATTCAATAAAAGATAATAGTCCTTTAACCCTATATTTTTATTTTGTTTGTGTAAAAGCAAATATTCCGTTTTCTTTATTCTAGGGCTTTATGGTTGTGCTTGCAGAGCTTCACCATTCAGTACAGGTGCCATTGTTTATCTTTTTCTATCTTATGGAGATTTATAATACCTCTCACAATCATTCTGACATGCCTTAGCAGGTAAGTCTGACATCATTGTGGTGAATTATGATGTCATTGGGGTCACGGCCAGGTCTAGAAAGGACTGAAGATATGACAGGCATATATGTGGCATACACAAACCCGTGTTTCATTATAGCTGATCAAGATAATGTATAACTATCCTTGGCATATACTCTCTCTGGGTTCAGTATGTTATGTTGACAAAATTTCGACCCATATATTTAACCCTTATGTTGACATTTTTATTATAATGGTCACTGGTGTTGACGTAGTAAGCATCAATACACTGATTGCATGTCCTCTCTACTGGGCTTGTTTTACATCACATAATTGAAAAAAAATTTTGATTAATAATTTAAGCTAACTAGTCTCATACAACAATGGAGGCAGACTTAAGGATAAATGGCGCTGCCTACCTCAAAGGATCATTGGCTGGCAGCCTTACGTTGGTCTTCTGCCTCTTGGGGGGTCTATTTATGAAGCAGTGAAAAGTGTGGAGAAGTTGGCCATGGCAACCAATCAGCATTGACGTAACATTTATAATTTGCATAATAAAGAATTATACAGAGCAGCTGATTGTTTGCCATGGGCAACTTCTCCACTGGCTCACTTCTCCACTCTCTTCACTGCTTCATGAATAGACCCCTTGGTGAGTACAATTTTTAGTTCATATTTGAATCTACTTTTTTGTACGTAACCATCGCCCAGATACAGTTTAGGCAGCCATTTTGTGGGCGGGACCAACTGTCAAATTAATGCAGCTTATTCATTTGCTAGGAACGATATGGAAAATTCTGTCCATTCACTAGAAGCTAGTGACCTCATCCACCTCATGCCTCAGTGATGAACTGGATCCTAGACAATGCATTGCTTGCGATATCATGAATAATTATTTTTCCAACAACTGCCTCCACTCTGTGTTAGACGGTTTCCGCTTTCATTCCCTTGTAACTGCTATCTGCAGAGGCTCGCTTCCACATTTACCTCCTTTCATTTATTTGTAATTATTATTTTCTTTCTGCAGTGGGGTACATTGGTTTCCACAGGGAAACATCGGGGTGTAGAGATGGATCTTGATCCAGGCACCAACAGGCTAAAGCTTTAGACTGTCCCAGGATGCATTGGGGCCTCCTCTATAACCCCGCCTCCAGGCACTGTGAGCTCAGTTTCGAGTTGATGCCCTGCAGAGCAGGTCACTTAACAGACTACAAGAGCTGCATTACTTACATGTCAGGGTGACATTCTGTGCTGCGGCTCCGTCACCTCCCCAGCGGCGTCGCATACTCCCGCTGGCTCTGTTCCCGGGTACTTACGGTGGAGACGTTCTGGCTTAGGCACATGGTCGCAGACGCTCTCCTGGTTCGGGTGGCTGCTACAGAAGGGAGGAGGTAAGAGGGTCCCCCAAGGTGGGAACCGCCATTAAATCACGTTCTGATCGCAGTCTAAGGAGACGGACTGTGATGCTGGCAGGGACACTGTCACCGAGCAGGGACCGCACTATATCCGCCAGGGCATATGAGTACAGGTTGGGTGTACTAATGCCCACTTTATTAAGACCCCGTAGTACCAGATGGTGAGGACCAGCTTAGGAGAGAAGGCACTTGACTTGCAGCCCCTCCCCCAGCTCCAGGCGCCATCTACTGCTGGTGTTCCCGCCCTGGAGCTGCCTCACACTCTCCCTCACTCCCTGACTGAGACTCTGGGCGCCATCTTCTAAGAATAGCTGTGACTGGTCTCCGGGACTGCAGGGCAAGGTCTCCTCTGTAAATCCGCCTGTATATCAGCGCCGTGATTTTACATACACTTAAGTATTCTACATGTCGAGTGTACCTGTGCCAGAATATATTGTACGAGTATTCTGATATATACATCCGGTCTCAGACCGTGCATTGTTATATATATAAACAATGCACGGTCTGAGACCGGATGTATATATCAGAATACTCGTACAATATATTCTGGCACAGGTACACTTGTTCTTAACTAGTGCTGTCTTAATATCGACATGTAGAATACTTAAGTGTCTGTAAAATCAATATATATATATATATATATATATATATATATATATATATATATTTCTCTGACGTCCTAGTGGATGCTGGGAACTCCGTAAGGACCATGGGGAATAGCGGCTCCGCAGGAGACTGGGCACAAAAGTAAAGCTTTAGGACTACCTGGTGTGCACTGGCTCCTCCCCCTATGACCCTCCTCCAAGCCTCAGTTAGATTTTTGTGCCCGGCCGAGAAGGGTGCACACTAGGGGCTCTCCTGAGCTTCTTAGTGAAAGTTTAGTTTTAGGTTTTTTATTTTCAGTGAGACCTGCTGGCAACAGGCTCACTGCATCGAGGGACTAAGGGGAGAAGAAGCGAACCTGCCTGCTTGCAGCCAGCTTGGGCTTCTTAGGCTACTGGACACCATTAGCTCCAGAGGGACCGAACACAGGCCCAGCCTCGGAGCTCGGTCCCAGAGCCGCGCCGCCGGCCCCCTTACAGAGCCAGAAGCAAGAAGAGGTCCGGAAAAATCGGCGGCAGAAGACATCAGTCTTCAACAAGGTAGTGCACAGCACTGCAGCTGTGCGCCATTGTTACTCAGGCACACTTCGGTCACTGAGGGTGCAGGGCGCTAGGGGGGGCGCCCTGAGCAGCAATGTAAACACCTTGGCTGGCATAAATACACCACATATAACCCCCAGGGCTATATGGATGTATTTTAACCCCTGCCAGAACTCACCAAAAAAGCGGGAGAAAAGGCCGCCGAGAAGGGGGCGGAGCCTATCTCCTCAGCACACTGGCGCCATTTTCCATCACCGCTCCGCTGGAAGGACGTCTCCCTGACTCTCCCCTGCAGTCCTGCACTACAGAAAAGGGTAAAAAAGAGAGGGGGGCACTAATTTGGCGCAGTTTTAATACTAACAGCAGCTATAAAGGGAAAAGCACATTTTATAGTGGTATTCCTGTCTATATATAGCGCTCTGGTGTGTGCTGGCATACTCTCCCTCTGTCTCCCCAAAGGGCTAGTGGGGTCCTGTCCTCTATCAGAGCATTCCCTGTGTGTGTGCGGTGTGTCGGTACGATTGTGTCGACATGTTTGAGGAGGAAAATGAGATGGAGGATTGCCTATTATAGAGTTGTCACCCCCTAGGGAGTCGACACCTGAGTGGATGAGCTTATGGAAGGAATTGCGTGACAGTGTCAGCTCTTTACGACAGACAGTTGACGACATGAGACAGCCGGCTACTCAGCTTGTGCCTGTCCAGGGGTCTCAAACGCCATCAGGGGCTTTAAAACGCCCGTTACCTCAAATGGCAGACACAGACACGGATACTGACTCCAGTGTCGATGATGAGGAGACAAACGTGACTTCCACTAGGGCCACACGTTACATGATTGAAGCAATGAAAAATGTATTGCATATCTCTGATAATACAAGTACCACTAAAAAGGGTATTATGTTTGGTGAGAAAAAACTGCCTGTAGTTTTTCCTGTATCCGAGGAATTAAATGAAGTGTGTGATGAGGCGTGGGTTTCCCCCGATAAAAAACTGATAATTCCTAAAAGGTTATTGGCATCGTACCCTTTCCCGCCAGAGGATAGGGCACGTTGGGAAACACCCCCTAGGGTGGATAAAGCGCTCACACGCTTGTCTAAACAGGTAGCACTACCCTCTCCTGATACGGCCGCCCTAAAGGAACCTGCCGATAGAAAGCTGGAGAATATCCTAAAATGTATATACACTCACACGGGTGTTATATTGCGACCAGCAATCGCCTCAGCCTGGATGGGCGGTGCGGGCCTGGCGTGGTCGGATTCCCTGACTGAAAATATTGATACCCTAGATAGGGACAGTATATTACTGACTATAGAGCATCTGAAGGATGCATTTCTATATATGCGTGATGCACAGAGGGATATTTGCCGACTGGCATCAAGAGTTAGCGCGCTGTCCATTTCTGCAAGAAGAGGTTTATGGACGTGGCAGTGGTCAGGTGATGCGGATTCTAAAAGGCACATGGAAGTATTGCCTTATAAGGGGGAGGAGTTATTTGGGGTAGGTCTATCAGACCTGGTAGCCACGGCAACTGCTGGAAAATCCACATTTTTACCCCAGGTAGCTTCTCAACCTAAGAAGACGCCGTATTATCAGGCGCAGTCCTTTCGGCCCCATAAGGGCAAGCGGGCAAAAGGCGCCTCATTTCTGCCCCGTGGCAGAGGGAGAGGAAAAAGGCTGCAACAAACAGCCAGTTCCCAGGAACAAAAGCCCTCTCCCGCCTCCGCAAAATCCTCAGCATGACGCTGGGGCTTTACAAGCGGACTCAGGCACGGTGGGGGCCCGTCTCCAGAAGTTCAGTGCGCAGTGGGCCCACTCGCAAGTGGACCCCTGGATCCTTCAGGTGGTATCTCAGGGGTACAAATTGGAATTCGAGACGTCTCCCCCTCGCTGTTTTCTAAAGTCTGCTTTACCGACGTCTCCCTCAGACAGGGAGGCAGTATTGGAAGCCATTCACAAGCTATATTCCCAGCAGGTGATAATCAAGGTACCCCTCCTACAACAGGGAAAGGGGTACTATTCCACACTATTTGTGGTACCGAAGCCGGACGGCTCGGTGAGACCAATTTTAAACCTAAAATCCTTGAACACTTACATACAAAGGTTCAAATTCAAGATGGAGTCACTCAGAGCAGTGATTGCAAACCTGGAAGAAGGGGACTATATTGTGTCTCTGGACATCAAAGATGCTTACCTACATGTCCCAATTTACCCTTCTCACCAAGGGTACCTCAGGTTTGTGGTACAGAACTGTCACTATCAGTTTCAGACGCTGCCGTTTGGATTGTCCACGGCACCCCGGGTCTTTACCAAGGTAATGGCCGAAATGATGATACTCCTTCGAAGGAAGGGAGTTTTAGTTATCCCTTACTTGGACGATCTCCTGATAAGGGCAAGATCCAGGGAACAGTTGGAAGTCGGAGTAGCACTATCTCAGATAGTGCTGCGCCAGCACGGTTGGATTCTCAATATTCCAAAATCGCAGCTGATCCCGACGACACGACTTCTATTCCTAGGGATGATCCTGGACACAGTCCAGAAAAAGGTGTTTCTCCCGGAGGAGAAAGCCAGGGAGTTATCCGAACTAGTCAGAAATCTCCTAAAACCAGGCCAAGTCTCAGTGCATCAATGCACAAGGGTCCTGGGAAAGATGGTGGCTTCTTACGAAGCAATCCCATTCGGCAGATTCCACGCAAGAACCTTCCAGTGGGATCTGCTAGACAAATGGTCCGGGTCGCATCTTCAGATGCATCAGCGGATAATCTTGTCACCAAGTGCTCATCTTCTAGAGGGCCGCAGATTCGGCATTCAGGACTGGGTCCTGGTGACCACGGATGCCAGCCTGAGAGGCTGGGGAGCAGTCACACAGGGAAGAAATTTCCAGGGCTTGTGGTCAAGCCTGGAGACATCACTTCACATAAATATCCTGGAGCTAAGGGCCATCTACAATGCTCTAAGCCTAGCAAGACCTCTGCTTCAAGGTCAGCCGGTGCTGATCCAGTCAGACAACATCACGGCAGTCGCCCACGTAAACAGACAGGGCGGCACAAGAAGCAGGAGGGCAATGGCAGAAGTTGCAAGGATTCTTCGCTGGGCGGAAAATCATGTGATAGCACTGTCAGCAGTGTTCATTCCGGGAGTGGACAACTGGGAAGCAGACTTCCTCAGCAGACACGACCTCCACCCGGGAGAGTGGGGACTTCACCCAGAAGTCTTCCACATGATTGTGAACCGTTGGGAAAAACCAAAGGTGGACATGATGGCGTCCCGCCTCAACAAAAAACTAGACAGGTATTGCGCCAGGTCAAGGGACCCTCAGGCAATAGCTGTGGACGCTCTGGTAACACCGTGGGTGTACCAGTCAGTGTATGTGTTCCCTCCTCTGCCTCTCATACCCAAGGTACTGAGAATCATAAGAAGGAGAGGAGTAAGGACTATACTCGTGGCTCCGGATTGGCCAAGAAGGACTTGGTACCCGGAACTTCAAGAGATGCTCACAGAGGACCCGTGGCCTCTACCTCTACGAAGGGACCTGCTCCAGCAGGGACCCTGTCTGTTCCAAGACTTACCGCGGCTGCGTTTGACGGCATGGCGGTTGAACGCCCGATCCTGAAGGAAAAAGGCATTCCGGATAAAGTCATCCCTACCCTGATCAAAGCCAGGAAGGATGTAACCGTACAGCATTATCACCGTATTTGGCGTAAATATGTTGCGTGGTGCGAGGTCAGGAAGGCCCCTACAGAGGAATTTCAACTGGGTCGTTTCCTGCATTTCCTGCAAACAGGACTGTCTATGGGCCTAAAATTAGGGTCCATTAAGGTTCAAATTTCGGCCCTGTCGACTTTCTTCCAGAAAGAACTGGCTTCAGTGCCTGAAGTTCAGACATTTGTAAAAGGGGTACTGCATATACAGCCTCCTTTTGTGCCTCCAGTGGCACCTTGGGATCTCAATGTAGTTTTGGGGTTCCTAATGTCACATTGGTTTGAACCACTCACCACTGTGGACTTAAAATATCTCACATGGAAAGTGGTAATGCTCTTGGCCCTGGCTTCAGCCAGGCGTGTCTCAGAATTGGCGGCTTTATCCTATAAAAGCCCTTACCTAATTTTTCATACGGACAGGGCAGAATTGAGGACTTGTCCTCAATTTCTCCCTAAGGTGGTTTCAGCGTTTCACTTGAACCAGCCTATTGTGGTACCTGCGGCTACTAGGGACTTGGAGGACTCCAAGTTGCTGGACGTAGTCAGGGCTCTGAAAATATATGTTTCCAGGACGGCTGGAGTCAGAAAATCTGACTCGCTGTTTATCCTGTATGCACCCAACAAGCTGGGTGCTCCTGCTTCTAAGCAGACTATTGCTCATTGGATTTGTAGTACAATTCAGCTTGCACATTCTGTGGCAGGCCTGCCACAGCCAAAATCTGTAAAAGCCCATTCCACAAGGAAGGTGGGCTCATCTTGGGCGGCTGCCCGAGGGGTCTCGGCTTTACAACTTTGCCGAGCAGCTACTTGGTCAGGGGCAAACACGTTTGCTAAATTCTACAAATTTGATACCCTGGCTGAGGAGGACCTGGAGTTCTCTCATTCGGTGCTGCAGAGTCATCCGCACTCTCCCGCCCGTTTGGGAGCTTTGGTATAATCCCCATGGTCCTTACGGAGTTCTCAGCATCCACTAGGACGTCAGAGAAAATAAGAATTTACTTACCGATAATTCTATTTCTCGTAGTCCGTAGTGGATGCTGGGCGCCCATCCCAAGTGCGGATTGTCTGCAATACTTGTACATAGTTATTGTTACAAAAATCGGGTTATTATTGTTGTGAGCCATCTTTTCAGAGGCTCCTCTGTTATCATGCTGTTAACTGGGTTCAGATCACAGGTTGTACGGTGTGGCTGGTATGAGTCTTACCCGGGATTCAAAATCCTTCCTTATTGTGTACGCTCGTCCGGGCACAGTATCCTAACTGAGGCTTGGAGGAGGGTCATAGGGGGAGGAGCCAGTGCACACCAGGTAGTCCTAAAGCTTTACTTTTGTGCCCAGTCTCCTGCGGAGCCGCTATTCCCCATGGTCCTTACGGAGTTCCCAGCATCCACTACGGACTACGAGAAATAGAATTATCGGTAAGTAAATTCTTATTTTACTAGTCCAGTGCAGTTTTATTGTCTGTCTAAAATAATTATCTCCATTGTCACTATGACTGTGTGTGCCTGTATCTGCTGTGTGGATTTCACTTTCAGTGTATCCCAGCTTTAGCTATCGCTGTATTCTGTACCCTAAGGGACTAGGGGGGTAAATCAGACCTGATCGCTCGCTAGCGTTTTTTGCAGCGCTGCCATCAGGTCAGAACTGCGCATGCATATGCACCGCAATGCACAGGTGCGTTGCACGGGTACAAAGCAGATCGTTGCTGAGTGATGGATTTTACGAAGAATCTATTCGCACAGCCGATCGCAAGGAGATTAACAGGAAGAGGGCGTTTGTGGGTGTCAACTGATCGTTTTCTGGGAGTGGTTGGAAAAACGCAGGCATGTCGAAGCGTTTGCAGGGTGGGTGTCTGACGTCAATTCCAGGCCGGACAGGCTGAAGTGATCGCAGCGGCTGAGTAAGTTCAGAGCTACTCAGAAACTGCACAAAACTTTTTTGTAGGGCTCGGCTGCACATGCGATCACACACTTGCAAAGCAAACTTGCACTCCCCTATAGGCGGCGACTGTCTGTTCACATCGCTGCAAAAAATAGTTAGCGAGTGCTCAACTCGGAATGACCCCCTTAGTTGTTGGTGTTGTACTGTGTGTGCTGTCACATACTAGAGGATTTATTTGCAAGTATTATACTCTGTCTGGCTGTATTGTACTCATGTGCTCTGCGGTTGCATTCACTGAAAATGTCTAACACAAAGGGCGGGAAATCCACGGACGCTCCTGTATCATGCAGAGCATGCGCCATGGATTTGCCTGAGGGGGAAGTTTTGTATGAGGGTCTGTGTACTATGTGCCATACATCTCCCGGTCAGTCCACAGCTCCTGTAACCAATCAGGAGCCACCTTGGGTGGCGTTCTCATCTATGTTAAATACGCTTGTGACACGCCTTACGCCCCCTATGGGACCTCCTGTGCCATTGCAGCCACATATTGTCTCTCTGGTAAATTCCGTCTTGGGCGGATAATTTGTCTACCCAGTTGCAGCAATTGAATGAATCGTTGGTTAGACATAAAACTGCCACAAGTCACTCTCATGTAATGGGGTCATCTAAGCGGGCTACTTCCTCCTCACAATCCACTAATCTCTCAGAAGATTCTTCTGATGAGGATGGGAAGTATACTGCCCCGTCAGACACTGGCACAGTTGCTTCTGACGAGGATTCTACTACTCAGGTTCATGTCCCTGACTTGGTGGTTGCTATTAAGCAGATCCTACAGATCACTGATGATGACGAGGATTCCACTACGGTGTCTAAGAAACCTGATAAGTTTAAACGTCAGAAGGTAACTAAAATCTTATTACCGCATTTTGACCATTTAGTACAGGGGTTCTCAGACTCGGTCCTCAGGACCCCACACAGTGCATGTTTTGCAGGTAACCCAGACAGTGCACAGGTGTATTAATTACTCACTGACACATTTTAAAAGGTCCACAGGTGGAGCTAAGTATTTCACTTGTGATTCTGTGAGGAGACCTGCAAAACATGCACTGTGTGGGGTCCTGAGGACCGAGTTTGAGAACCTGTGATTTAGTAGATATACGTAAAGAACCCTGGTCTTCTCAAATCTCCCTGTCTAAAAGGATGGTAGCTCTCTATCCTCTCCCTGCAGATTTGTGTAACAAGTGGGAAAATTCACCACTGGTGGATTACCATGTCGCCCGTCTCGTGGTGTCATCTACTCTGCCTGTCACCACTGTCATCTCACTGAAGGAACTGACAGGTAAGTGTGTGGAGGGATGCCTGAAATCTATTTACTCCCGTACAGGTGCTGTACATAGACCCACTATAGTAGCCTCCTGGGCTGCAAAAGGAACTGAAGCATGGGTTCAGGCATTAGAGGAAGAGCTGCCTCAGGATATCTCTTGACACTGTCAGACAATACCTGTCTCACATTACCACCGCCGCCTATTACATTCAGGAGGCGTCCTCAGGCAGGTGTGTTGGCGACCAAGGGATTGACTACGTTCATCCTGGCTCGCCGTATTCTGTGGTTGAGGTCATGGAAGGTGGACCTGGACTCCAAAAATACCTTGGAGGTACTCCCTTTTAAGGGGGACATTCTATTTGGGGAAGATCTCAATAAAATTGTGACTGACTTAGCGGCTGCAAAGACTGCTTTTCTGCCAAATACTAATCCTTCTGCACAGAAGGCAGAAGGTACCACTTTTCACTCCTTTTCGACCTCAAGGGAAAGTAAAAGGTCAGGCATACCCGAGACAATCTCGTGCTCCCAAAACCACTAAGCCCAAGGCAAAACAATCTTGGGCAGCCCGTCAGCCTACTTCTAAACATGACAAGCGTGCTGCATGACGGGGCGGACCTCTCCCAGGGTGGGAGGCCGACTTCTGCGATTCACCAAGGTCTTGTTGAAGACCACTTCAGACGCATGGGTGCGAGAAGTTGTCTCTCACGGGTACGCAGTCTCTTTCAAGAGACGTCCCTCTCGCCAGATCCGGATCCGTTGAAGGCGCAAGCTCTCCAACTGGTTGTGCATTCTCTCCTGGATACAGGAGAGGTGGTGCCGGGATCTCTGTCCCAGAGAGGCAGAGGATACTACTCGACCTTGTGTCTAGTCCCAAAACCAAATGGGTCTTTCCGGCCTATACTCAAACTCAAATCACTGAACAAGTTTGTGAGATTGTCCAAATTCCGTATGGAAACACTGCGCTCAATTGTACTGGCCATGGAACCCAGAGACTATTTGGTATCCCTGGATATACACGGTGCTTACCTGCATATACCTATTGCCATATCGCATCAGCAATATCTGTGGTTTGCTATTGGCAACCTTCACTATCAATTCCAGGCTCTGCCGTTTGGACTGGCCACGGCCCCTCGGATCTTCACCAAGGTTATGGCCGTGATGATGGCTCATCTCCGTCGCCAGGTAGTCAGGATCCTGCCATATCTGGATGACTTGCTGATTCTGGCAAACTCCCACGATGTCCTCCTCAGTCATCTACAACTGACGGTAAACTTTCTACAATCCCACGGGTGGCTCATCAACTGGAAGAAGTCCTCTCTGGTCCCTGCTCGGAGCATGGTGCACCTGGGGGCACTGCTGAACACACACAGTCATCGGCTGTTTCTGTCTCCAGAGAAGGTCCTGAAACTTCAGGACAGGATCAGATGCTTCCTCTCGCTCCCAAGACTGTCGATACACTCGGCGATGCAAGAACTAGGCCTTATGGTATCAGCGTTCGACATGGTAGAGTACACTCAATTTCATTCCTGCCCTCTGCAGAGGTTAATCCTTTCCAAGTGGGACGGCCTACCTCATCACATCAGGTCTCACATGATCTCCTTGACTCCGGAGGTTTGTCTGTCGCTGACCTGGTGGCTACAGGACCAGCAGTTGAGCAGGGGCCGTCCCTTCTGGATCCCCAATTGGGTCCTACTGACTACGGACGTCAGTCTGAGGGGTTGGGGCGCGGTGTTGGAGCAACACTCTTTCCAGGGATGGTGGGAGGAATCACTCGTCCCGATAAACATTCTGGAATTGCGGACAGTGTTCAATGCTTTGTCTCTCGCCCTGCCTCTGATACAGAACAGGCCTGTTCAAGTATGGTCAGACAATGCCACCACGGTGGCATACATAAACCATCAAGACGGCACTCGAAGCCGCATGGCAATGATGGAAGTGTCAAAAATCCTTTGTTGGGTGGAACGCCATCTGCCAGCAATATCGGCAGTGTTCATTCTGGGAGTCCTCAACTGGGAAGCAGATTTCCTCAGTCGTCGGGACGTGCATGCCGGCGAGTGGAGTCTTCATCAGGAAGTCTGTCAACTCCTAATGGACAAGTGGGGCCTACCAGATGTAGACCTGATTGTGTCTCGACACAATCACAAAGTTCCGGTCTTCGGATCAAGAACCTGGGATCTGCAAGCAGCCTTCGTGGACTCACTGGCAATTCCATGGAACTTGTGGCTGCTATACGTGTTCCCTCCAGTGTCACTCCTGCCCAGGGTACTGCGGAAGTTCAAACAAGAAGGAGAAGTACTACTTCTAGTCGCTCCAGTGTGGCCAAGACTGCATTGGTTCATTGGTTCTCAGACCTGCAGCGTCTATCGATAGAGCGTCCTCTTCTACTTCCTCAACGCCCAGACCTCCTCGTTCGTGGCTCTTGAAGCTTCACTCCTAAGGGCCAAAGGATTCTCTGAGGCTATTTTCCAAACTATGCTGAAGCCCGCAAACCGGCTTGTGTACGGATTTATTACAGGGTCTGGAATTCTTACTTCACCTGGTGTGCTGCTAAGAATTACGATGCTTACAAATTCAGTACTTCCAGACTTCTGGCTTTCCTACAACAAGGCCTGGATTTAGGCCTTCGTCTGGCCTCCCTCAGGTTCATATCTCTGCCTTGTCGGTGTGGTTTCAGAGAAAAATTGCGTCTATTCCTGACGTTCAGACTTTCACTCAGTTTTACAGATTCAGCCTCCCTATGTCCCTCCTGTGGCTCCATGGGATCTGCCTGCCTGTTGTCCTGAATGACCTGCAAGAGTCTCCATTTGAGCCTCTTGAGTCAGTGGACCTTAACTGACTCACGGTCAAGGTCCTGTTCCTACTGGCTATTGCTTCTGCTAGGAGGGTGTCAGAACTAGGTGATCTGTCCTGTCGTCCACCCTTTCTGATATTTCACCGTGACCGTGCAGTTCTTAGAACTCGCCCTGGTTATTTGCCTAAGGTGGTGTCATCTTTTCACTTTAACCAAGAGATTGTGGTTTCGGCCTTTATCTCTTCTGATTTGTTTTCCAAAGAGCGGTCTTTTGGATGTGGTAAGGGCTCTCCATATTTATGTGGAGAGGTCAGATACCCTTTTTGTACATTTTTGTTTTCACAAACGTGGCTGGCCTGCGAATAAGCAAACCTTGGCCAGATGGATTAGAATGGTGATTGCACAAGCCTATGCACAGACTGGACTCCCAGCTCCTGCTGCTATCAAAGCCCATTCTACTCGGTCTGTTAGACCTTCTTGGGCGGCCCGCCGAGGCGCGTCCGCTGAACAATTGTGCAAGGCGGCTGCGTGGTCATTAGTGAACACGTTCATTAGGTTCTATGCCTTCGATACTTCCGCCTCCCAGGATGCTTCCTTTGGACCCCGGGTTCTCATACCTACTACGGCGCTACCCCTCCCATGAGGAACTGCTTTAGGATATCCCCGATGTTTCCCTGTGGAAACCAATGTACCCCGCTGCAGAAAAGGAGATTTATGGTACTTTCCATAGTTAAATCTCTTTCTGCGAGGTACATTGGTTCCAAAGGGCGCCCACCCTGACGCACCTATCTTCTGTGGGTTTGTATGGCATTAGCCGCTAGTCCCTTCTCCTATTGTGAGAACGTGATTCTATGTGACTAACATCTACCTTCTCTTTTACCTGCTCCTGCATTGGACTGGTTAACGAAACTGAGCTCACAGTGCCTGGAGGCGGGGTTATAGAGGAGGCCCCAATGCATTCTGGGACAGTCTAAAGCTTTAACCTGTTGGTGCCTGGATCAAGATCCATCTCTACACCCCGATGTTTCCCTGTGGAACCAATATACCTCGCAGAAAGAGATTTAACTATGGTAAGTCTACCATAAATCTCCTCCTTTTTTGCCATGTATTTAAAGGTACGTAAGCTTCATATTATAGATAATTTAAGCTACACATACAGATTCCTTTAGAAACCCATTGCAAATGTGCTGTATCATCTATATGCAGTATTATTAGCAGAAAGACAACTTTTTTTTTAGTGACCTCTTTCTTAGATGCCGTTGTCTGAGTATGCACATCATATACCATATATAAAAGCTCTTGGTCCATAGACTTGCAGAAAAATATTGGCGTTGTAATTGGTGTCTTCGTTTCATAATGATGAGGCAAAATGTCAGCCTGCCATTTACAATGCATCACCATTGTGCTCTGGAAAATGTGACAGTTGGTGAACACTTCCTGTGCATCTGCTGGCTGATCTGGAACATGTGATCTGAAAACTGTGACAGTTATTTGCAGCCACCTGCTAAGCAAGGATTTTTCAAAATTCGACTCCTAAGGTGGTGAAAAGAGGTAAAAAGTTCAGCTCGGCTAACTTTTGTCCAGTTGAAAGCTGGCACATTAGCTAGTTGTTTTTACTATTATCCTTTATTTATATGGCATCACAAGGTGTCCGCAGCGATGAAAAAAATAATTTATAGTACAAAACATTGCAGAAGAAGGTTTATAAACATTGCTGCAACAGCTGCCATAAGACCAAAATCAGTAGTGGGACTCCCAAACCCAAATGCTTGGTGCCGCTGTTGGCAGTAGGGAGAAGATGGTATAAGTGATGGAAGGAAGTACTTGAGGGAAGAGGGCCCTGCTCATGAGATCTTATCATCTAAAAGGCAGTGGGAGACGGGTGACAGAGGGTAGAGACAAGGAGCATGGAACAGTGGGTTAGGATGAGAGCAGAAAGGCAAGCAATCAGGTGCTAGCTTTCAATACTTCCCTGGAGAAAGTGGATATCTGATTTTTATATTCATATTGTTAGGGGATAAGTGATTTGCTACCTGTGACTCTGAGATTTAGGGCCTAATTCAGATCTGATCGATGTTGTGCAAAATCACAAATCGGACGATCATCGAACGACTGCATGCAAATGGATCGTAATGCGCAGGCGCGAGGCCAAACTGCGAAAATATCCTTTGTCTTTTTTGATCGCTAGGCGTACGCAGAATGATTGACAGGAAGCGGATGTTTTTTTCTTGGGGGGGGGGTAACTGGCCGTTTTCTGGGAGTGTCAGGAATAACGCAGGCGTTCCCAAGCGTTTTCAGGGAGGGTGTGTGACGTCTGCTCCGGCCCGATCAGCCTGTTTCTATCGCACTGTAGGGGTAAGTCCTGGGCTACACACAGACTGGAAAAAACAGATTTGCAGCTGACCGGCGTTTGCAAAGCTTTTTGCACGGCGTACGCAGACTTGCACAGAGCGGTTTTTCACTCTATCGCGGTGGAGACTATCTGATCGCAGACCTCTATAATTCGCAGAGGAGCGGATCAGGTCTGAATTAGGCCCTTAGTTTGAATGTACAATAATCATACGAATATGATTTGAATTCATGTTTGTACGCAATCACCGATGTTCACACAAGTGAGCGATTATCTGCAGACTGCGCAGCGATCGCACTGCACATGTGTCAGATGTAGATGTAAGAAGGGTCTAACGATGATTATTGTAGGGGAGAAGCGGTATCAGCACAGTTATGTGCGTTGAAGCCGCTTCTACCACATGTATGAAGGATAAGTGTGCTATATGATAGCAAGCCGATATGCGGGGGCAATATATAAACTGTCAGATTGCGACAGCTGCAGTTCGCCTCTTCTTAGACATCTAGATGTTAATACATCTTGACGCTGCTGCTTCCTGCTAAAAAGGTGAAGCAGGATGTGATATACCCGCGTGATACGTACGGTTATAATACGTTTACCCCAAGGTGCTTTTGCAGTTGCGCCTGCACTAAATATTTTATTGCAGAGTGATTGACAGGAAGGGACTGTTTGAGGAAGGTAATGGAGAGAGGCGGCTAAAACACAAGTGTGTCACAACCGTATTTGGGGTGTGTATCGGCAGTCAGAATCTACCTACTGCGCCTCTGCTTGGAATTGTCCCTGGACTTCGCACAGTGGGTTCATTGTTTCATGTAACCACATCACTTTGTGCCTTTATACTTAGATCTTGTAAAACTCGCATGTATTTCTTACTTTACCTCTGTGTGTCTGCACGTCAACTGGTAAATCCTATAACTCCATTAATTATTATGTCAGAAACAGGCACTTTGCACCATTTTTATAAGATTTACAAATGCTCCAGTTTTCTCCCATTCACGTATCCGCTGTGTTTGCTGAGACATGCGTGCTGGTCTGGCTTGCAGTATATAACCGCACCGTGGGCCTGCTTCTGTAATGTGGTCAATTCCTGCTGCAGCTGCGTACGTGTACACGGCGTCTGTGAAACGTTGCTGCCGCCTGGATTTGTATTGAGATGCCCACCTGCCGTTTTGCTAATCTCAGCATACACAGACACAGCATCCATCGCACATCACTTGATTATGGAACATAGCACCGGTCATAGCACCGAGTGCTACCACTCCCCCATATGGTCCTTTACTATCAGTCACTTTGCAAATAAATCCTCTCTGCGACCGTTGTTGCAAGACCATCGTGGCTTAGACACACAGACTGCTGATAATCGCCCAACTGCAAGAGTATTGGTCTTGTGCAGTGCTGAAAGTAGGGTGGCACGGGGTGGTACGGAGTACCATTAAGAAATATGGTGGTTGTACTCAGTACCTCCAGCCCACCGCTGGGGCATAATTTATAAGGGGCTTTTCTCTAACGTCCTAGTGGATGCTGGGGACTCCGTAAGGACCATGGGGAATAGACGGGCTCCGCAGGAGACATGGGCACTTTAAGAAAGAATTTGGATACTGGTGTGCTCTGGCTCCTCCCTCTATGTCCCTCCTCCAGACCTCAGTTTGAATCTGTGCCCAGACGAGCTGGGTGCTATTTAGTGAGCTCTCCTGAGCTTGCTATAAGAAAGTATTTTGTTAGGTTTTTTTATTTTCAGGGAGCTCTGCTGGCAACAGACTCCCTGCATCGTGGGACTGAGGGGAGAGAAGCAGCCCTACTCTCTGAAGATAGGTCCTGCTTCTTAGGCTACTGGACACCATTAGCTCCAGAGGGATCGTACACAGGATCTCACCCTCTGTCGTCCGATCCCTGAGCCGCGCCGCCGTCCCCCTCGCAGAGCCGGAAGACAGAAGCCGGGTGAAAGAAGCAAGAAGACTTCGAAATCGGCGGCAGAAGATTCCAGTCTTCACTGAGGTAGCGCACAGCACTGCAGCTGTGCGCCATTGCTCCCACACTACACCCACATACTCCGGTCACTGTAGGGTGCAGGGCGCAGGGGGGGGGGGGGGGGCGCCCTCGGCAGCAATTAGGACCTCTTGGCAAAAGTTGGACACATATACAGTTGGGCACTGTATATGTGTATGAGCCCCCGCCATAATATAGTACAAAATCGCGGGACAGAAGACCGCCGCTGAGGGGGCGGAGTTTCTTCCTCAGCACTCACCAGCGCCATTTTTTCACCACAGCTCAGCTGAGAGGAAGCTCCCCAGGCTCTCCCCTGCAGATTCACGGTAGAAGAGGGTAAAAAGAGAGGGGGGGCACATAAATTAGGCGCAAAAACATAATATACAGCAGCTACTGGGTTAACACTAAGTTACTGTGTGATTCCTGGGACATATAGCGCTGGGGTGTGTGCTGGCAGACTCTCTCTCTGTCTCTCCAAAGGGCCTTGTGGGGGAACTGTCTTCAAAAAGAGCATCCCCTGTGTGTGTGGTGTGTCGGTACGCTTGTGTCGACATGTTTGACGAGGAAGGCTATGTGAAAGCAGAGCGGGAGCAAATGAATGTGGTGTCTCCGCCGACGGCGCCGACACCTGATTGGATGGATATGTGGAAGGTTTTAAATGATAATGTTAATTCCTTGCATAAAAGGTTGGATAAAGCTGAAACCTTAGGACAGTCGGGGTCTCAGCCCATGCCTGATCCTATGTCGCAGAGGCCGTCAGGGTCTCAGAAGCGCCACTATCCCAAATTGTTGACACAGATACAGACATGGATTCTGACTCCAGTGTCGATTACGATGATGCAAAGTTACAGCCTAAATTGGCTAAATCTATCCGTTATATGATTATAGCAATTAAGGATGTGTTGCACATCACAGAGGAATCCCCAGTCCCTGACAAGAGGGTTCATATGTATGGGGAAAAAAGGCAGGTGGTGACCTTTCCCCCTTCACACGAGCTAAATGAGTTATGTGAAAAGGCTTGGGAATCTCCAGATAAAAAACTGCAGATTTCCAAACGGATGCTTATGGCGTATCCTTTCCCGCCAGCGGACAGGTTACGCTGGGAATCCTCCCCTAGGGTGGACAAAGCTTTAACACGCATATCCAAGAGGGTAGCCCTGCCGTCACAGGATACGGCCACCCTAAAAGATGCTGCGGATAGAAAGCAAGAGGGTACCCTGAAGTCCATTTATACACATTCAGGTACCTTACTAAGGCCGGCAATTGCGTCGGCCTGGGTGTGTAGTGCTGTAGCAGCATGGACGGATACCTTATCTGAGGAACTGGATACCTTAGACAAGGATACTATATTAATGACCCTGGGGCATATAAAAGACGCTGTCCTATATATGAGAGATGCTCAAAGAGACATTAGCCTACTGGGCTCTAGAATAAATGCAATGTCGATTTCTGCCAGAAGGGTCCTGTGGACTCGGCAATGGACAGGTGATGCCGACTCAAAAAGGCATATGGAGGTTTTACCTTACAAGGGTGAGGAATTGTTTGGGGAGGGTCTCTCGGACCTGGTCTCCACAGCTACTGCTGGAAAGTCAAACTTTTTGCCATATGTTTCCTCACAACATAAGAAAGCACCGTATTACCAAATGCAGTCCTTTCGATCACAAAAAGGCAAGAAAGTCCGAGGTGCGTCCTTTCTTGCCAGAGGCAGGGGCGGAGGAACGAAGCTGCACAATACAGCTAGTTCCCAGGAACAGAAGTCCTCCCCGGTTTCCACTAAATCCACCGCATGACGCTGGGGCTCCACAGGAGGAGCTAGGCCCGGTGGGGGCGCATCTCCGAAATTTCAGCCACAAGTGGGTTCACTCCCAGGTGGATCCCTGGGCGATAGAGATTGTGTCTCAGGGATACAAGCTGGAATTCGAAGAGATGCCCCCTCACCGATACCTCAAATCGGCCCTGCCAGCTTCCCCCTTAGAGAGGGAAATAGTGTTAGCTGCAATTCACAAATTGTATCTTCAACAGGTGGTGGTCAAGGTTCCCCTCCTTCAACAAGGAAAGGGTTATTATTCGACCATGTTTGTGGTACCGAAACCGGACGGTTCGGTCAGATCCATATTGAATTTAAAATCCCTGAACATATACCTGAAAAGGTTCAAGTTCAAGATGGAATCGCTCAGAGCGGTCATCGCAAGCCTGGAAGGGGGGGATTTTATGGTGTCTCTGGACATAAAGGATGCTTACCTTCATGTCCCCATTTATCCACCTCATCAGGCGTACCTCAGATTTGTGGTACAGGATTGTCATTACCAATTTCAGACGTTGCCGTTTGGTCTCTCCACGGCGCCGAGAATATTTACCAAGGTAATGGCGGAATTGATGGTGCTCCTGCGGAAGCAAGGGGTCACAATTATCCCATACTTGGACGATCTCCTCATAAAGGCGAGGTCCAGAGAGCAGTTGCTGATCAGCGTAGCACGCTCTCGGGAAGTGTTACAACAGCACGGCTGGATTCTAAATATTCCAAAGTCGCAGTTGATTCCTACGACTCGTCTGCCTTTCCTGGGCATGATTCTGGACACAGACCAGAAGAGGGTTTATCTCCCGATGGAGAAGGCTCAGGAGCTCATGACACTGGTCAGAGACCTATTAAAACCAAAACAGGTGTCGGTGCATCACTGCACGCGAGTCCTGGGAAAGATGGTGGCATCATACGAGGCCATTCCCTTCGGCAGGTTCCATGCGAGGACCTTTCAATGGGATCTGTTGGACAAGTGGTCCGGATCACATCTTCAGATGCATCGGTTGATCACCCTATCCCCCAGGGCCAGGGTGTCTCTCCTGTGGTGGCTGCAGAGTGCTCACCTTCTCGAAGGTCGCAGATTCGGCATTCAGGACTGGGTCCTGGTGACCACGGATGCAAGCCTCCGAGGGTGGGGGGCAGTCACACAGGGAAGAAATTTCCAAGGGCTGTGGTCAAGTCAGGAGACTTGCCTTCACATCAACATCCTGGAGCTAGGGCCATATACAACGCCCTACGTCAAGCGGAGTCCCTGCTTCGCGACCAACCGGTTCTGATTCAGTCAGACAACATCACCGCAGTGGCTCATGTAAACCGCCAAGGCGGCACAAGGAGCAGGGTGGCGATGGCGGAAGCCACCAGAATTATTCGATGGGCGGAGAATCACGTACGAGCACTGTCAGCAGTGTTCATTCCGGGAGTGGACAACTGGGAAGCAGACTTCCTCAGCAGGCACGACCTCCACCCGGGAGAGTGGGGACTTCATCAAGAAGTCTTCACGCAGATTGCAAGTCGGTGGGAACTGCCACAGGTGGACATGATGGCATCCCACCTCAACAAAAAGCTACAGAGATATTGCGCCAGGTCAAGAGACCCTCAGGCGATAGCTGTGGACGCACTGGTGACACCGTGGGTGTTCCAGTCAGTCTATGTATTTCCTCCTCTTCCTCTCATACCCAAGGTGCTGAGAATCATAAGAAAAAGAGGAGTGAGAACAATACTCATTGATCCGGATTGGCCAAGAAGTACTTGGTATCCAGATCTGCAAGAAATGCTCACAGAGGACCCGTGGCCTCTGCCTCTAAGACAGGACTTGTTGCAACAGGGGCGCTGTCTGTTCCAAGACTTACCGCGGCTGCATTTGACGGCATGGCGGTTGAACGCCGGATCCTAGCAGAAAAAGGCATTTCGGATGAAGTTATTCCTACCCTGATAAAGGCTAGGAAGGATGTGACAGCTTAACATTATCACCGTATATGGCGAAAATATGTGGCTTGGTGTGAGGCCAGGAATGCCCCTACGGAGGAATTCCAGCTGGGCCGTTTCCTTCACTTCCTACAGGCGGGAGTGACTTTGGGCCTTAAATTGGGTTCCATTAAAGTTCAGATTTCGGCCTTATCCATTTTCTTTCAAAAAGAACTGGCTTCTCTGCCTGAAGTTCAGACGTTTGTAAAGGGAGTGCTGCATATTCAGCCCCCTTTTGTGCCTCCAGTGGCACCTTGGGATCTTAACGTGGTGTTGAGTTTCTTGAAATCACACTGGTTTGAACCACTCAAAACGGTGGAATTGAAATATCTCACGTGGAAGGTGGTCATGCTATTAGCCTTGGCTTCGGCTAGGCGTGTGTCAGAATTGGCGGCTTTGTCACATAAAAGCCCTTATCTGGTTTTCCATGCGGATAGAGCAGAATTGCGGACCCGCCCACAATTTCTGCCGAAAGTGGTTTCATCCTTTCATATAAACCAACCTATCGTGGTGCCTGTGGCTACTACTGACTTGGAGGATTCCGAGTCACTGGATGTGGTCAGGGCTTTGAAAGTTTATGTAGCCAGAACGGCTAAGGTCAGGAAAACAGAATCTTTGTTTATCCTGTATGCTTCCAACAAGCTTGGGGCGCCTGCTTCAAAGCAAACTATTGCTCGCTGGATCTGTAACACGATTCAGCAGGCTCATTCTGCGGCAGGGTTGCCGCTGCCTAAATCAGTTAAGGCCCATTCCACAAGGAAGGTGGGCTCTTCTTGGGCGGCTGCCCGAGGGGTCTCGGCATTACAGCTTTGCCGAGCGGCTACTTGGTCAGGTTCAAACACCTTTGCAAAATTCTACAAGTTTGATACCCTGGCTGAGGAGGACCTTGTGTTTGCTCATTCGGTGCTGCAGAGTCATCCACACTCTCCCGCCCGTTTGGGAGCTTTGGTATAATCCCCATGGTCCTTACGGAGTCCCCAGCATCCACTAGGACGTTAGAGAAAATAAGATTTTACTTACCGGTAAATCTATTTCTCGTAGTCCGTAGTGGATGCTGGGCGCCCGTCCCAAGTGCGGACTTCTTCTGCAATGCTTGTATATAGGTATTGCGTAAATAAGGGTTATGTATAGTTGCATCAGGGTTGATCTGATGCTCTGTTGTTGTTCATACTGTTAACTGGGTAAAGTTATCACAAGTTATACGGTGTGATTGGTGTGGCTGGTATGAGTCTTACCCTGGATTCCCAAAATCCTTTCCTTGTACTGTCAGCTCTTCCGGGCACAGTTTCTCTAACTGAGGTCTGGAGGAGGGACATAGAGGGAGGAGCCAGAGCACACCAGAATCCAAATTCTTTCTTAAAGTGCCCATGTCTCCTGCGGAGCCCGTCTATTCCCCATGGTCCTTACGGAGTCCCCAGCATCCACTACGGACTACGAGAAATAGATTTACCGGTAAGTAAAATCTTATTTTTTGTGTGTGGGACATAAAATGGTGTCAGTGGCATAACTGTGTGTGGCATAACATGTAATAGGCATTACGGTGTGTGGTATAATATGTAAGGCATTACAGTATGTGACATAATGTTTAATGGGCATTACGGTGTGTGGCATAATGTGTAATGGGTGTTACAGTGTGTGGCATAATGTGTAATGGGCATTATGGTGAGTGGCATAATGTGTAATAAGCATTACAGTGTGTTGCATAATGTGTAATGGGCATTACGGTGTTTGGCATAATGTGTAAGGGGCATTGCGGTGTGTGGCATAATGTGTCCATGCCCCTAATGTCATTTATCCACTCTAATTTCGTGTGACCACGCCCCCTCGTGACACGTGACCACGCCCGTTTTTACTATCAGTACCACTAACAAAAAAATTCTACTTGTGCCACTGGCTTTGTGGCCATCCCTGAATCAGACCTATATAATTAGGCTACCATACCATACCTTTAAACTTGAAGAGTTATGATTTACACAGGTTCTGTGGCTGGCTGACTTCAAGCCTGCATTTCCCCTAGTTTTAATCAGCCACAGAACCTGTGTAATCCCTGAGCGCCCCCGTTTAAAGGGACAGTATGGTAAGCCTATGTACAGTATAATTACATATGTTTTGTATACACAATGGGGGTTATCCTGACCCGTTCGCATGCTGCGGTGCGAACGGGTCAGAACTGCGCATGCGCGGTGCCCGCAATGCGCACGCACGTTGTTGCCGCTGGGCAACGACCTGAAGAAAGAAGAAAGTGATCGCTAGCGCGATCGCATGAAGATTGACAGCGGGGAGGCGTTCTGGGGTGGATACTCACTGTTTTCCGGGCGTGGAGATCCGAACGCAGGCGTGTCCACGCATTTGGAGGGCGGTTGTCTGACGTCAATTCCGTGACCTTCATCGCTGGATCCGTCGCACAGGGTAAGTAACTGCAGGGCTGGTCTTGTTCTGCACAAAACTTTTTTAGCATAGCAGGGCTGCACAAGCGATTGCAGCCCTGCTATGCAAATATACACTCCCCCATAGGCGGCGTCTAGTTGATCGCACGGGCAGTAAAAAGTTGCTACGTGCGATCAACTCGGAATGACCCCCAATATACTGCAACATGCAAGGAAACGCCCTGTGGGGAAACGGCATCTTTCGGTCTCTTGAGGTCTCATAGTTACTTCCGAAAATAAAACCTACACCAAACACTTATCATTGTAATGTTGATCTTGCCTTATCAGCTTACTATTTATGTTTTCTTTTATAATAATACAGTGCACTGAAAGCGGAATGAGGTCTGTTGAAATATAGATATTGTGTAAGAGTAATAAAATGTTAAAACCATTTATAACTCATTATTTTCCTGGGAGTTGTAGAACACAAACTGGTGTGAGTGTGTATATGTACTGTATGTGTATGTGTATATATATATATATATATATATATATATTTAGACGTATATTAAAGCATTAAGGTGAATGAAGCTGCTTAGGAGAGTGCTGGGTTTTCTGTTTGGTATATTTGAGTTCGGTGGTCACAGCCCACCTCACCCCAACCCCTGGGAATGGCGAGTGCAGTGGTTCCTCGTGTTTGTTTGTTTATTTATATATATATATATATATATATATATAATATGTGTATGTGTATGTATATATATACATATATATATATATATATATATATATATATACTGCTCAAAAAAGTAAAGGGAACGCTTAAACAACACAATGTAACTCCAAGTCAATCACACTTCTGTGAAATCAAACTGTCCACTTAGGAAGCAACAATCAATTTCACATGTTGTTGTGCAAATTGAATAGACAACAGGTGGAAATTATAGGCAATTAGCAAGACACCCCCAATAAAGGAGTTGTTCTGCAGGTGGTGACCATGGCTGTTTCTAGCCAATATGGCTCCCAGTGCGAAATTTAAAAATGCGCCCCCCATGACATAAAAAAATGTGCCCCCCCCACACACACACACACCTAGATGAAAAAAAAACGTGCGTGCGCGCCCGACAAGGGGGCGTGGCCTCATCTAAATGGGTGTGGCCTTATTTAAATGGGCATGGCCTTGTCTGAAAAGACTACCTCACAATTCAGTTTTTGACCCCGCTCCAACAGATCACGACCACCACGGGAAAAAAAAATTCTACCATATTAAGCCCCACACAGTAAGGCCCCCTGCACCATATTATGCCACACACCGCAATGCCCTTGATACATTAAATCCTCACACTACGGCAGGCAAGAGTCCCCATTTCACACATTACGGCAGGTGTCCCCATTTTACACATTGAGAGAGAGAGAGAGAGAGAATACTTACAGAGGCGATTACCGCTCTTCGGCCCGCCTCACCAGTCGCTCCTCGCGCCGGCCTTTCCCTCTTCCTAACTTGGATCCATCTCTATACTCCGCTCGGGGGGGGGAGTTTCGCGGAGTGACAGGGTTGCGTCGTGACGTAACAACACAACCGCGTCATTACGTGAAACTCCGCCCCCCGAGCGGGTTACTCGGGGAGAAATAGGAGGGGGAAGCAGGGAGCCACAGTTAGTACCGCGGCAGGCGCCCAGTGCGGTTGCACTGCTCGCCTGCCCCAAGAAACTGCCCTGGTGGTGACCACAGACCACTTCTCAGCTCCTATGCTTTCTGGCTGATGTTTTGGTCACTTTTAAAAGCTGGCGGTGCTTTCACTCTAGTGGTAGCATGAGACGGAGTCTACAACCCACACAAGTGGCTCAGGTAGTGCAGCTCATCCAGGATGGCACATCAATGCGAGCTGTGGCAAGAAGGTTTGCTGTGTCTGTCAGCGTAGTGTCCAGAGCATGGAGGCGCTACGAGGAGACAGGCCAGTACATCAGGAGACGTGGAGGAGGCCGTAGGAGAGCAACAACCCAGCCGCAGGACCGCTACCTCGCCTTTGTGCAAGGAGGAACAGGAGGAGCACTGCCAGAGCCCTGCAAAATGACCTCCAGCAAGCCACAAATGTGCATGTGTCTACTCAAAAGATCAGAAACAGACTCCATGAGGGTGGTATGAGGGCCCGACGTCCACAGGTGGGGGTTGTGCTTACAGCCCAACACCGTGCAGGACGTTTGGCATTTGCCAGAGAACACCAAGACTGGCAAATTCGCCACTGGTGCCCTGTGCTCTTCACAGATGAAAGCAGGTTCTCACTGAGCACATGTGACGGACGTGACAGAGTCTGGAGACGCCAAGGAGAACGTTCTGCCTGCAACATCCTCAGTAGCGGATCTTGCCACGGGCAAGCAGGACTTTTGCCCGGGGCGCCGCCTTCCGGAGGGCGCTGGCGCCGTCCAGAGGGCGCCGCATCATGGCAAGATCCGCCACTGCTGTGCCCTCCGCTGCCCGCTGTGTCTCCCGTCTGTGCCTCCTGTGAAGGGAACTAGACGCGTAGCGTCTAGTTTCCCTTCGTGGAGAGTATCTTTGCTGAACGGTGCACGATCACGTCATCGCGCACCGCACAGAAAAGGTCCTCTCCACGAAGGGAACTAGACGCTACGCATCTAGTTTCCCTTCGTGGAGAGGACCTTTTGCTGTGCGGTGCGTGATGACGTCATCGTGCACCGCTCAGCATTCAAGCGGCGCTACTAATGTACAGGGGGCGTAACTGACCACGCCCCCTGTATTAAGCCACGTCCCGTTTCCTGCCCGGGGCGCAGAGCGGGCTTGAACCGGCCCTGAACATCCTCCAGCATGACCGGTTTGGCAGTGGGTCAGTAATGGTGTGGGGTGGCATTTCTTTGGGGGGCCGCACAGCCCTCCATGTGCTCGCCAGAGGTAGCCTGACTGCCATTAGGTACCGAGATGAGATCCTCAGACCCCTTGTGAGACCATATGCTGGTGCGGTTGGCCCTGGGTTCCTCCTAATGCAAGACAATGCTAGACCTCATGTGGCTGGAGTGTGTCAGCAGTTCTTGCAAGACGAAGGCATTGATGCTATGGACTGGCCCGCCCGTTCCCCAGACCTGAATCCAATTGAGCACATCTGGGACATCATGTCTCACTCCATCCACCAATGTGGCGTTGCACCACAGACTGTCCAGGAGTTGGCGGATGCTTTAGTCCAGGTCTGGGAGGAGATCCCTCAGGAGACCATCCGCCACCTCATCAGGAGCATGCCCAGGCATTGTAGGGAGGTCATAAAGGCACGTGGAGGCCACACACACTACTGAGCCTCATTTTGACTTGTTTTAAGGACATTACATCAAAGTTGGATCAGCCTGTAGTGTGTTTTTCCACTTTCATTTTGAGTGTGACTCCAAATCCAGACCTCCATGGGTTAATAAATTTGATTTCCATTGATAATTTTTGTGTGATTTTGTTGTCAGCACATTCAACTATGTAAAGAACAAAGAATTTAATAAGAATACTTCATTCATTCAGATCTAGGATGTGTTATTTTAGTGTTCCCTTTATTTTTTTGAGTAGTGTATATATATATATATATATATATATATATATATATGTACATAATTAGTACTGTTTTAAGCAGGTGTGGGAAAAATGCTGCAAAGTAGGAATGATTTAAAATATAGAAGTGTTAATAGTAAAAAAAAAAAAATTTCAATTAACAAAATGCAAAGTGATTTGTTATGATTGGTTAATCATACACCTGACTATGGGGTCATTCTGAGTTGTTCGCTAGCAGATTTCGGTCGCAGCGCAGCGATCAGGCAAAAAAAGGCACTTCTGCGCATGCGCCGCAATGCGCACGCGTGTCGAACTATTACAAAAACGATGTAGTTTCACACAAGGTCTAGCGAAGCTTTTCATTCGCAATGGACGCCACAGAGTGATTGACAGGAAGAGGGCGTTTCTGGGTGTCAACTGACCGTTTTTAGGGAGTGTGTGGAAAAACGCAGGCGTGCCAGATAAAAACGCAGGCGTGGCTGGGCGAACGCAGGGCGTGTTCGTGACGTCAAAACAGGAACTGAATAGTCTGAAGTGATCGCAAGCGCTGTAGGTCTGAAGCTATTTTGACACTGCACTAAATTATTTTGTAGCCGCTCTGCGATCCTTTCGATCGCACTTCTGTAAGCTAAAATACACTCCCAGAGGGCGGCGGCTTAGCGTTTGCACGGCTGCTAAAAGCATCTAGCGAGCAAACAACTCGGAATGAGGGCCTATAATCCTAGAAAATCCCCGACTTTGTACAAGTGTACCTAGAAGAACTGATGCTGTTTTGAAGGTAAAGGTGAACACACCAAAAATGTATTTGATTTCTCTCCTGTTCATTCACTCTGCATTTTGTTAATTGATAAAAATAAACTATTAACACTTCTATTTTGCTGCATGACTTCCACACCTGCCTAAATCTTTTGCACACTACTGTATATATATATATATATATATATATATATATATATATAAAACAAAAGATGAGAATAGGCGCCTCCTAGTGCATTAACTCACATAAACATGTGACCTCCACCTTAAATAACACCCTGGTGAATTCAAGGTGTACCTTGTATGGTGGAATTCCAACCACCTAAATGAATCGCAAAATACCATGTATTTCAGTGTGTAATGGGGATATTTTTCATCACGATAATCCTGTAGGCAGCTGCTGCCAGCTGCTGCCAGTCATACCGTGCTCATCCCCTCACTCCCTGACCACCACACACACACAAACACACACCCTTGCTAGATGTGTGTTGGGCCAGATGTGTGTTGGGGGCTGTATTCCATTTCCTAGCACCTGCATGCGCATACCTGATACAAACTTGGGAAAAGCACCACCAGGATTATCGTGATGAAAAATATCCCCATTACACACTGAAATACATGGTATTTTGCGATTCATTTAGGTCAGGCCTGTCCAAACTGCGGCCCTCCAGCTGGTGAAAAACTACACATCCCAGCATGCCCTGACACAGCTTTGGCATTCTCTGACCACAAAACTGTGTCAAGGCATGCTGGTATATGTAGTTTCACAACAGCTGGAGGCCAGCAGTTTGGACATGCCTGATTTAGGTGGTTGGAATTCCACCATACAAGGTACACCTTGAATTCACCAGGGTGTTATTTAAGGTGGAGGTCACATGTTTATGTGAGTTAATGCACTAGGAGGCGCCTATTCTCATCTTTTGTTTTTTAGATTTCGAACGGTTAGCCTGAACAGCAAACCACAGGAGAAAAGGGCTGCCACCCTATACAATACGGGTAGTGCACTTCCAAAAGGAAAGTCCTGTCACCACAGAGGAGGAAAAAGGACATTTCACTGAGCTTTAAGGAGAGGAGTAGCGCCAATACCACCTTTTTTCCTTAAAATATATATATATATGCGTGTTATGTCTGTGCTTAAGCATGGACATCCTTAACACCTGGACTGTAATGTCAGATTTAGGGAAACTCTGCTCAATGAGGTTAATGTAACATCCTGTGACTGCTCAGTGATACCCCTTTTCCACTAGCTCCTTAAAACACAGGTAAATGCACGGAGGCGCGCATTTACCCGTGTTTTTCCCTAGTGGAAAAGGGTCCCCCTGCAAATTCCCGGATCAAGTGATCCGGGAATCCTACCCAGGTAGCTAGCTGGGTTGAACACGAGTTCAACCCGGTAAGCTGTATAGTGTGAACGGGAGTCGTGTCGAGGCGACGCGGCTCCCGTTCACAGTGTATGGGAGGGCGGCGCTGGGAGATCATGTGATCTCCCAGCGCCGCCCTTGCCGCGTCACTAGCAGCATCACCAACCCGACAATATGCTGTACTGATCCCTTCTCCACATTGCAAACCACAATTAGCAGAGAAATACATGTGATTAAGCACTGGACACCACTAATGTAGCACAATAAAAATAATGAATTATTAGTTACTCACTAACTATGTAACTATTATGTATACACTGGAAAAGAGGAGACTAAGAGGAGACATTATTAATATTTTCAAATATGTAAAGGGTAATTACAAGGAGTTAGCAGGGGATTTGTTTATTAAAAGAACTCTGTATAGGACACGTGGGCACTCGCTGAGGCTAGAGGAGAGAAAATTCCATATACTACGTAGGAAAGGGTTCTTCACAGTAAGGGCAATAAGGATTTGGAACTCCCTGCCGGAGAAGGTAATAATGGCAGACTCTGTAAATGCATTTAAAAACGGATTGGACAAATTTTTAACTGGAAAAAGTATCCAGGGTTATAGCATTTAACATAGTGACATTAATATCTGGGAGTGGTAAGAATCATAGTTGTCAATTGGTACTAAACCATTACTTCAGCAGGCGCATTATAATATGAACATCTTAACACAGAATACAGGTTGAACCTGATGGGCATTTTGTGTCTTTTCAACCTCACTAACTATGTAACTACGATATGCTGAGGCTGAAGTCGGAGGTGATTTCCCTTGAACTCTCCCGGGTGCTTCCCGGGAGTGGTTCCATACGATTCCATACGATTTGGTACATTTAGCATGCGATATATCTTATGCGATCTCAGCCATACCTGCGGGAACCAACATATCACGAGTGCAGCACTAACGATATAGGGGAGCCGATCCGACCCTCATGAAAACACGCATCCGATTGGAAATACATCCAAAATGCCCGATTTCACCTGATATATTGGCCCGAATGCCCGAAATTGTCGGGCATTATCGTTCTAGTGTATGGGGCCCATAAGTTCAGGTCACCTGTGTGCACTGGGAATATTAACTTGGAAAGTGCGAATATGTGCGGACAATCCTGACAATGATTCTTGCCACCTGCGGCACTTGCACCAGCCACAGTTTCTTCATCAGAGTATGGCCTCCTCTGTGGCAGCGGCTGTGCGTTTGGGAACGCAGACTCTTTCTGGGACACGCCCATGAGAGTTACTTTTTTTTTTTTTATTCACTTTAGCCCACCTCCCAGAAACACTGCCCCATTTCTGATACCTTCTGATCCGATGGCAGCAGCACTTTCGTGCGTTCATTCTCTAGGATCGCTGACGTATGCGACCATCATCACTGGCTGCGATTCATAATACGGCTTAGTGACTGGAGTGCTCCCACTTATGTTGCCTGTTTATACCATTTGCAGTTAGCAGTAGATGTGTTCTTTTGTCACTTTTCAGGTTTCTGTGTCATTTGTAGACTTTGCATAAAAATACTTTCACTTTTGGAGTAATTTCAGACCATATCCGCTTTGCCTACTTGCATGCACTTTGGGGATTGGAGGACAAGTCTGTAACTGAAAACAGTGCTTATTTTCTTTCATAATAACCTCATATTAGGGCAATTTTGCTGTATTCTCCTTACACCACATTCTACCCTTCACTCTGCTGCAAGGAATGTAACCAAACTGCACCGAGGTTTTCAGATGCCCTTGGTTTCACAGATAAACCTCAATAAACGGATAAGCTTCTAGTATTTCAGCAGGCCCAGGGTGGTTCCTTTTGAGCTGTGACCGGCACCAGAGCCATAATTTTGGGGGGCACAGATTTGATCGGCAGTCTCATAACTACATCCCGTCTGGGTGTCACTCCGACAGTGGCTTCCAGCATATGTGGGGACTGACAGTTCAGTCAGAAGGTAACTACACACGGCCGACAGCAGTCATCTTCCAACACTTTTAACCCTGAGTACCAGTAAGACTCCAATCAGCTATTGTTGGATTATTTTTGGAAAATGTGGCAGCCACTCGCTAATATCAGCCCAAGTGGCTAATATAGGCTGTAAGATTGCAGCGTATGTGGTCAGAATGACTGACAGCGAACCCTGTGTGGATTTATATGCACAGTGATTGACGGTCAGAGTGACTCAAGCTGATTAACAGGCAGAGGCGGTCGCGCGGGGGGGGGGGGGGGGGCGTGTCAAAGGCATTAGAACACCATTGGGGGGTCGCGTACCTGGGGCGGGCCGCGGCAGCTGTGTGATGATGGTCGACACACATTGTGTTGACAGGTACCAAAGGTCAACATAACAATGGTCAACACATATTTTTAGTTTTTTTTTTACATGTTTTCCCAACATTTTCTTGATTTACTATCCATGTGGACTACAATGGGGAATAGTAACCTGGGCCGAAGCATGGCGAGCATATACGTTTATACTGACGGTGGTCACATATTACCAGATATACTGACCCAAAAAATAAAAAAAACTTGTGTTGACCTTTTGAACCTATTGACCTTTTGACCTTTTGAACCTGTCGAGGTTATCCTCTGTCAACCTTTTTATCTGTCGACCTTTGTACCTGTCAGTCTAATGCATGTCGACCATTTGGTGTCTACCTACTGACTGTCGACCTAAATACTGTAGATTTTCGATACCACACCCCACACCCCAAACCCCATACCCCATACCCTCACAGGAGGCGGTAATGCTCTGCATATTTTCCAAGCAAATTAAATCCCACGAAATTAAATATCTGGCTGTGTATTTTTTTTTTTAAACAAATGAAGGTATAATGTAAGGGGTAAATGTGTTTCCTGGAGCATAAATCCTACTAAGGAAAGGAGATTATATCTGTAACCACACATTTAGTGACTTGGAATGTACAGATTTTGTAGAAATACAGCTGCAATTTGCAAAGGACTTTCTGAATATAGACAAGAAATTCTGACAAGTGTAATTATTTCTTCATTTTTAAGTGTGTTTGCCAAGAAGAAAATTTGGTACTTTTCCAATCCTAGTTTTTTGTATTTAACTACTTAACTACTTCATATCTGGGTTTGAGGTACTGTACACCTTAGTGACTAAGGGGGTCATTCCGAGTTGATCGCTAGCTGCATTTGTTCGCTGTGCAGCGATGAGGCAAAAAAAGGCACTTCTGCGCATGCGTATGCGGCTATTATGCGTACTATTACAATGGCCGATGTAGTTTCACACAGGGTCTAGCAAAGCTTTTCAGTCGCACTGCTGACCGCAGAGTGATTGACATGAAGTGGGCGTTTCTGGGTGTCAACTGACCGTTTTCAGGGAGTGTTCGTAAAAACGCAGGCGTGCCAGGAAAAACGCAGGCGTGGCTGGGCGAACGCAGGGCGTGTTTGTGACGTCAAAACAGGGCCTGAATAGTCTGAAGTGATCGCAAGCGCTGAGTAGGTTTTGAGCTACTCAGAAACTGCACAAAAAACTTTGTAGCCGCTCTGCGATCCTTTCATTCGCACTTCTGCTAAGCTTCTGCTAGCGAGCCATCAACTCGGAATGATCACCTAAGCCTGTTGTCAGACGCACGTTTCACTACTTTCCTAGATTAGACAGAGATGCATGTATTTATTTATTGATCATGTCCATGGCTAACTGTACACACTTTACACGCACTTCTACAGATTATATCAGTGTTTCCCAACGTTGGTTCTGAAAGCACACTAACAGTCCAGATTTTAGTGATACTATTATTATTATTATTACTATTATTATTATTATTATTATTATCATTAACAGTTTCTTATATAGTGCAGAATATTCTGTTGCGCTTTACAATTGGAAACAACAGTCATAAGACAAACTGGGTAATAACAGACAGTCATAGAGGTAGGAAGGCCCTGCTCACAAGCTTACACTCTATAGGGAAATAAACATTGCTACACAAGGATATGTGTAATCTATTGCATAGTTGTCTATGCATAGTGGTCTATGCAGAGTGGTCTTCTTGGTGGGCTGTATGATATGGTAACACAGTGATATTGCCAGGGGTCAGGAGGATGGGAAAGTGAAGAGAGAGAGAAATATGTGAGGATATGTGTGGACTGTACAGAGGGGATGTAATTGGATAGCAAAGTTTATGAACAGCTTATGAAGAAATGGGAGCGAATAATGAGTGTGGATGAGAGACGTAGGTCTTGTGAAGAGTGAAGAGGTCGGGTTGGGAGATATTTTGAGATAAGTGAAGAGACGTATGTTGGTGTTGTTTGGTTAATGGCCTTGTGTGTGAGTAAAAGTATTTTATATTGAGTATGGTAGAATACAGGTAACCAATGGAGGTACTGACAGAGTGGATCTGCAGACGATGAACATCTAGTAAGAAAGATTAGCCTCGCAGCTGCATTCTGAATGGATTGTGGTGGTAAGAATCTCTTTTTGGTAAGACCAGTAAGAAGACTATTGCAATAATCAATGCGGGAGATAATGAGAGCATGGATTACAGTTTTTGCTGTGTCTTGTGTAAGATATGGTTGTATTTTGGATATGTTTTTAGATGCATATAACATGATTTAGAGACAGATTGAATGTGAGGAACAAAGGACAGTTCAGAGTCGAGGATGACACCTAGGCAGCGAGCTTGTGCGGTACTACTGATTGTCGATATCCATGCTTGATCATAAAACAAAATAACTGAGGAGCTACTGAAGTCACCTGTGCTCAGGTACTGCTATACTTAAAGCCTGTTAGTGTGCCCTTAGGATCGAGGATGGGAAACACAGGATTACAGCGATACTAATTACAAGCAATTATAGGGTTCCAGATTTTATTAATTTTTCCCCTTCAGATGAGAATATTCTAACATTAATATTAATATTAGCATTGTCAGCAAAGCAAGAAAAAAAAGTAACGGAACAACTTTGCTTCTGGACAAACCGTATTGCAATGCAAGGTGCAAATAGTGTACATGTTTTTTATTCCATGCAGGGAATGTACTGGCTGCTTCATTCTTACACTGCAAATTAGAGTTGGTCTAGGCCACACCCCTCCCAACTCTAAATCAATCCAGGCAATTTAAATTTGCTTTACTCTCAACTCTGCATTAGCCCCGACCCCATAGTGTTCTTCATTGAAGAACTGGGACTCACTAAGTTGAACAATTAAAGAAGGTTGAGATCCCTTTTTTTGTTGACAAGCTGATTATAGCCTGAGCCTGTCCTAATTTATTTGCTTCTGTGATGATAATTAATTTAGGAAGCTCACTCATATAGTGTAGAACACTGTCTGGAGGAGTAGATACCGTAGGTCACGTGACCCCAGTAAAATATGTCTCACAGTGGTATGCACAGACTGCGTGTACTCAGTGTGGTGCTATAGTTTGTTTCTCCGGCAGGGTCCACAGGTTATCCAGAGGATAACATTGGGATATGATGTAGTGACAGCGGATTTGCACCAATCGGTCAAAGCTTTTCGGCCTCCCAGCATGCAATGGGCCCGTCCATATATCCCCGCCTCCTGGCTCAGGCAAATCGTTTTTTGTTTGGTGCGGCAGGAGCCGGCCCATGATCAGAGGGCTGTTGTTCTTTAGCAGCCATAAGCTTTCTTACGTTATTTATAGTCTTACTATTTTTTCTGAGTGACCTTTCTAAACAGCGGCTTATACGTACCTTAGAAACAGTTGCTCCAACAACTCTCCGCCGGGCTGTGACAACACTTACCCACGAGTACAGTGCTGTCTCGGCGGGCGTCTGTGTTGGATATACTAGCAGGTCCAGCAGGCGTTACCAGGTTGTGGCAGGAGCACGGGGAGAAGGTAAGGCATCGGTTCCACATAGAGGGAGAATACGGACACAGCCGCACTGCTTTGGGAGGAGACTACCTAACAGTCGCTGATGCGGCTGCCACCTCGGGGGCACCAGTGCTAGGCCTTAGGGATCATAGGCTCCAGCAGTAGTATTAGACCGCGATCCCTAGGGTTGATGTCAGCAGTGGGGAGTCAGACGCTCTCCTGGTCGCCCCTCCTCTGGTTCATGACCAGTTTCCTCCGAGTCTCCCGCCATGAACTGTTTTCCCGCTTCCGTCTGAGACGCTGTGTACTAAGGGACCCAGTTGCAGCATAGGCGGCTGTGTGACTGATGCGTCAGTGTTCACTTGGGCATCCATGTTCACTATAGGTTCACGGAGCAGCGGTGTACACTAATAGCATCTGGATCCACTCAGCGTTCGCAGACGTATTGATCGATCCTGGAAGCGGGGTGAGTCTCCCTGTATCCCACAATACTGAGTATGGGTTATACAGCATGAAGTCTCTATCTACCTTTTGAGTACGAATAGTTGGATAAGTGCATATGAGTCTGATAATATTACTGTGGTTTCTTTCGCTATGCGTCTGAATATGATTAAAACTTTTATAAAGTAATGTTTCTCCTACATACTTGAAATGTATCTGTAGTTGATGATGTGCTCATATTGCTTATTATACTAATGTATAACAGGTGACTGACTGCTAGTGTGATTGCTGACTTTACTATAATTCTGTCAGTTTTTTTCTATCTATTCCAATCCTCAATGCTGGTGTAAAGCAGGGTAGGGTTGGATTGTATATCACTTTAACGAGTCTTAAAGTGATTACAGTCACAAATTGTGTAGTACACTGTGGAAGTGTTGATTATTTATCATGTCTAAGAGCGGCAAAGGTGAGGAAGATACACTCACAGCAACACCAACACTCATATCATGTTTGTCTTGCAAAGCTGGGTTAACCTCTCAGGATCTGATTCAGAATGGATTGTGTGCAAATTGTTTTAGCTTTCACCAAGGTCTCTTGAATAGTACAAAGCAGATACAGGTACAAGTTAATCCCCCTTGGGCTATGTTTGCACAAACATTATCCAGTATAGCTGGGCGGATAATTCCAACTTCTGTACCAGGAATAGGTTACATGATTACCCCTTACGTGCAGTTTCCCACCTGCGGTTTCTCACTTGTGAAGTTCGATTCACTTATAAGGAAAAGCAGTACTTCATTACACTCGGGTTATAGCCGCTGCGGATGCTAAACATATGCGTACACCTGCTAAAGTAAGTATATAAGTTGTGTAAACACGCTGACACGCGATGTGCACAATGTAGCAACACGTGTGGCTGAATACACCTTACCCCAAACAAGAATGGAATGCGACACCAGTAGTTAAATGTAATGTTGTGGTCCAACGCATCAACAGTGTTTAATCAAAAGATACAGATAAAAGATGAAACAATATTACAGAGAAGAGCTATAACCAATAGTACATACGTTTGTTCGTGAGCGCTCCTGGATCCAGGTCTCAGTCAGTCTTGGCAAGATGACCTCAGAGAAATAGGGACTGAAGCCTGGATCAGGAGACCTCTCTTTTATACAATGAGTCCAAATACAATACAATGGTAAATGTAAGCTCTTCCATAGGTCAAGGGGCAGGTCATTTACAGTACATGAGGGGTCATAGGTTGGTGTGAATGAATGGGCGATGCTTGGTCCAGGTGTACTTGCAGGTGTTCCCCACTGGGTCCCCGCCGAATATCAAGAGTACAGTATTTACAGTAGTTTGTGAATATTACAATTCTGCGCATATCTAAGCGCAGAAACATGCGATAAACTGCAAATAGCGACTGGAATGTAGCTCTCAAAATACTGCACATCTGGATACCAAACATTAAGTCTTAACCTTGCTCCATCCCCTCACATCCTGTAAGCCTGAATAACTCTGTTGTTCTACCCTTTGAGTATATGTAACTTGCTGACAAAGTGTGCGGAGACTATGTGTAAATTATGCACTATATAAATAGAATATTGAATATGTCTTTGTGGCATTTCTGTGCGAATGCGTACGCTACCGTATATATACTCATACCACGTGCCAATACGCTAGGCTCGTGAACCAGTGTACGTAGCATGGGTGGTCTTCAGTATGCCGAATGTCGGGATCCCGGCGCACATTATACCAGCTCCGGAATCCCGACACCCGGCATACCGACAGGTATTCTCCCTCGTGGGGGTCCACGACCCCCCTGGAGGGAGAATAAAACCATGCCCACAGCGTGGCGAGCGCAGCGAGCCCGCAAGGGGCTCCTTAGCGCTCGCCACGCTGTTGGTATGCCAGCGGTCGGGCTCCCGGCGCCGGTATGCTGGTCGCCGGGAGCCCGAGCGCCGGCATATCGTACTACACCCCGTAGTGTGTGTGTATGCGTATGCACGGCGGCAACGCGCACAAACAGAGGCCACTCTGGGGTTTACATGTGGTGTGTATGTAATATTTTCGACTTCGACACACTTCCAGTAGCAGCCTCTCAAAAGAAACAGCCTGAAAAGCCAGTGGTAAGTAAATCTACATCTTCACAGTCTACACTGTTTCAGATGAGGATTCATCGGAGGAGGAAGGCTCTTTAAGCTCTGGTTCTGCATACGAAGAGGAGGAGGTATGCCTCAGCTCAGTGGACATAGCTAAGTGAATTAAGGCAATGAAAGCCATTCTATCCTTAGAAGAATCAGCAGAGCCTGTGTTAAAATCCAAGGCACCTGAGGTTTAAACGTCCCAAAACAGTTAAGACTGAGTTTCCGGGGTCAGATCAGCTGACAGAACTCATGGAAGAGGCTTGGGCTACGCCCAGTAAGAAGTTTAGAATTCCTAGGAAATGGATTCCAATTATCCTCTTCCAGCTGGGGATTGTTTAAAGAGGGAGGTGGCCCCCAAAGTAGATACGCATGTTAATCAATTAGTGCGAAAATCTACATTACCTATGCCTTCAACATCATTAAATAATTTCATGGATAGGAGAATGGATGTTTTTTTAAAAACCATTTTTCCCTGTCTGGGGCAGTCATAACACCAAGCCATGGCTTGAGCCTGGATGGCAAAAGTAGTGGCTGATGCATTGGAAGGAGATCTTTCAATGGCATCTAGAGAGCAAAAATCCCATATGGCACATATAAAACAGGCTGCAATGTTCTTGGAAGAAGCAGCTTTGGATATGGGTACAATTGACTCCACGGCATCAGCTTCAACAGTAGCCGCCCGCAGAGCAGTTTGGCTACGCACATGGAAAGCTGATTCAGAATCTAAAAAGGTTTTGGAATTTTTACCTTTCTCTGGAGATATTCTTTTTGGTAAAGAATTGACAGATATTTTGGAGTCAGAAGCAGTAGCAAAGAAAGTAAAGTTTCCTTCCATATACAAATTCAAACCTAAAGTTCTGGCTTTTCGGCCCTTTCGGTCTCAATGAAAAGCTAAAGGGAAAAGTGATGGCAAACAGCCACAATACAACAAGTCTAGTAAGACTAAAAAGCATTGGGCCACCAGAGGACCGGTTGTTAAAACAGAAAATAAGCTATCAGCCTGTTGGTGCGGGCCTTCACCTGGGGGATTCCAGGGTGGGGGGCCGACTTCTTCAGTTTGCTCAGATCTGGCAGCAGTCTACAACAGATGCCTGGGTGCAGGAAGCGGTATCTCTCGGTTATGCCTTTGCCTTCAAGAAACACCCCCACCGAAAGTTTTTTTTGTATCAGCCCATCTCGGGTAGAGACAATGGCCAGGGCTTTGCAAGAAGCAGTTCAGAAATTGCTTCAGTCAAGGGTAATCATTCCAGTTCCTCCTGCACAACGAGGACAACCTCCAACCTGTTTCTAGTTCAGAAGTCAAATCGGTCATTCCAGACCATACTCAATCCAAAAGTGCTGAACAAGTACATTTGGGTACCTCGGTTTCATATGGAGACTTTACGTTCCATCATTTTGGCCATGGAGCCTGGGGATTATATGGTATCCCTGGATATCCAAGATGCTTGCCTACATGTTCCTATAGCACTGTCCCATCAGTGCTATCTCAGGTTTGCTATCCTCCTCCAACAGCATTTTCAGTTCCAGGCCCTATCTTTTGGGTTAGCCACAGCCCCCAGAGTATTTACCAAAATTTTGGTGGTAATGGAAGCTTATCTCCGCCAGCAGGGGATAAGAATTTTTCCATACCTCAACGATCTTTTAATCCTGGCACAGTCTCAGGAATTGTTCCTGTGTCATCTGCAACAGACAATAACATGTCTGCAGAAGCACGGGTGGCTCATAAATTGGGTGAAAATCGTCTCTGGTTCCGTCACAGCGGATGACTCACTTGGGGGCTGTAATGGATTCAAGCCTTCAAAGAGTATTTTTACCTCTGAACAAGATATCCAAAGTTCAGTCAAGGATTCAGGAGCTGCTGCACAGTCAAAGGGTATCCATTCATGCAGCAATGCATGTGATGGGATTGATGGTGTCAACATTCGACATGGTGGAGTATGCTCAGTACCATTCAAGGCCTCTGCAGTATCTGATCCTTGCCAAATGGAATGGGTTTCATCAGATGATAAAAACGCAGACTATGGTCCTTACGGTGGAAGTAAGGACTGTTATCCTGTTGGCTACAGACATCCCATCTGGACAAAGGGAGACCCTTTTGGATACCAGATTGGGAAATTCTGACAACAGATGCCAGTCTCCAGGGCTGGGGAGCAGTGTCAGGAAGGTTTTGTTTCCAGGTGTAATGGACCAAGGAAGAAGGTTGCCTGCCAATAAATATATTGGAACTTCGGGCCATATATATGGCACTGATTCAGGTAAAGGACATCCAAGTTCAGATCCGCTCGGACAATGTGACGGCAGTAGCATACCTCAACCAACAGGGAGGAACTCGCAACCAAAAAGCGATGAAGGTGGTAAGTCACATACTAAAGTGGGCAGAACTTCATCATCCAGCCTTGTCCGCAGTGTTCGTTCCGGGTGTCCTAAACTGGGAAGCGGATTTTCTCAGTCGACATGCCATTCAGGCAAGCGAATGAGCTCTACACCCGGAGGTCTTCCACACTCTAGTCAACAAGTGGGGGTTGCCAGAGATAGATCTAATGGCGTCGCGTTAGAACTACAAAGTTCTCGCATACGGTTCAAGAACAAAGGATACCAGAGCGATCTTTAAGGATGCCCTGTCGGTGAGATGGGACTTTCATCTGGCCTATGTGTTTCCTCCAATCACCTTATTACCCAGGGTGGTGAGAAAGATAAAGCAAGGAAAGGGTGCCGTGATACTAATAGCTCCGGCTTGGCCCAGGAGACATTGGTACCAGTGGCGGAACTAGCGAGCGGTGGGCCCAGGTGCGACAAAATGCTTTGGTCCACCCCCCTCACCCCATCCAAGTCCACCCCCTCATTCCTGGAGAGGATCTGGTGAGGGGGACCTGCTCAGGGCCAGAGAAATGGATACATAGCAACAGTGCCATAACTAGACATTTTAGGACTGTGTGCAAGAAGCGGCATCGGATCCCCCTCCCCCATGTAAAACAGAGGCAGGCGTGCAAAAAATGGGGGCGTGACTTTGTGGGGAAGGGGTGTGGCCACAAAATAATACCAATTCATATAACGGTGCACAGTAGTCTCCATTATTCAAATTACGCCACACAGTAGCACCACTACACCAGGTAGAGCCCCTTTTTACACTGATAAAGTAACAACCAATCAGCTGCTAACTGTCATTTTTAAACCCAGCTTGAACATGGCAGTTAGCAGCTGATTATCTGCTACTTTATCACTGTGCACTTTATTACTCTCCAAGCCTTGATAAATCTGGGCATAGATTTTTTTTTTTAAACAGACATAAACTTTGTCAACAGCTTGAACGTAATCAAGGGTCTGAAAAATTATACAACACCATCATTAAGGACCAGGGTTGGACTGGCCCACAGGGGTACAGGGGAAACCACCGGTGAGCCCTACTGCCTGGGGCCCCACCCCCTCCTCTAGAGATCAGGTTCCAGACTGTGCTGTTACTTATCTAGTACATTATCATGCATGCCCTACAGTATTTACTGTATATATTTATCTAGTGGACCAACACTTACAAAATGGTTAGGCAAACCACAACTAAACCAATGTGGCGGCTGGGCACACCCCCTCTGGAGACTGGCCACACCCCTAAACATGGGCCCCTACCACTGTATTGCCCCGGTAGGCCCTACATGCCCCAGTCTGACACTGTTTAGGACATTACAGTATCTCACCGGTTGGCCCCTCACTAGCCAATGGCCAGGTAGCCACCCTTCTCTTTAGTGGCTTATCCCTTAAATAACAGCAGTCCTTTATATCTTGTGCAGACTTTCAGAGTGGAGGTCTAGGTGTGAGCTTTGGGAGGTGTGGTGCCGCATATTGCTTTATCACGTCCCCACCCTTACTGTGATAATTCGATTCACTACAAATCAAGTCATCCATCCACCACCCCAGCTCAGAACAGCCACGTCACTGAGGAAGTGAATGGGATCAGAGAGGTTGGTCTACCATCCAGGGAGTGCAGAGAACGCTTAGAAATGTGGGAGTCTCCTGGACCTTCTGGGAGAATAGACAAGTATCTGTGGGGACGTATCGCTCTACTGACTCTCCTGGGGTAGCAAACAGGAATCCTTCCAAAGCTGGGCTTTTGTGCACCCCAACCATTTGGGCAGCGTGGCCAGTAGTTTGCACCGGCTTTGCTGCTTTACACAGCTAATCCAGCTGCATTTGAGCTCAACATGCTGATAAGTAATGGGCACCTAGTGGCACAAACAACTGAATATCGCCCGTCACTGTAGATGGGAGCTGCGGGTATGAGCAAAACTTTGAATTCCCCCCATCACTCTCTACTGTTAACCATCTCCTCATCTCACTCAGGCCTTCTGTCTCTTGCAGGACACAAAATGTTCTCCCTGGGCCCTCGCTTCAGTTCCTGCCTGAGCTATAAACTGGTTTGAATAAATGTGGTCACACACCTTATTAAACCTGTGAGGGAGGATTCTAAATTCCAGGTGGTAGACCAGCATGACCTGGCCTGCGGTAACCACCTCACAGGTAACAGAATCTGCAACATTTGGCACTTGAGCTACAAAAAGTGTAAGGAGCTAGTTGGTGCACATTTATAAGAAACGTTGTTTTACCAAACATGGGGGTCTATTTACTAAGCCTTGGAGAGACATAAAGTGGAGAGAGATGAAGTTCCAACCAATCAACTCATAACGGCCATGGACCAGGCTGTGTTTGAAAAATGACAGTAGCTGTTTGGTTTGTACTTTGGGATCTATTTACTAAGCTTTGGAGAGAGATAAAGTGGACAGAGATAAACTACCAACCAACCAGCTCTGGTAATTTTTTTAAACACAGCCTGTAACATGGCAGTTAGGAGCTGATTGGCTGGTACTTTATCTCTCTCCACTTTATCTCTGTCCAAGGCCGTAATGTAATGAAGTCCGAGTTCTGCGGCCGTGTGGGATTCTGGCCAAGCTCAGACTCTTTTTTTTTTAAAGGGACAATCATTTACCAGGCTAAACCATGTCTTATACATGATTGCCCCTTTAAAAAAAAACACGTCCGAGTTCTGCCGGCATTCCGCACGGTCGCCGAACTCGGACTTCATTACATCTCACCAAAAGGCTTAGTACATGGACCCCATCTCTCCAAGGCTTAGTAAATAGACCTTTTAAACACCATGGGGTTTATTTACTAATATTCGTGTTTTTGCCGTTTTTAAGGGTGTTTGAACTCGAATGGTATCGGGTGCATTTTACTGCAACTTTTTGAATCCTGATACGGTTATTCACTAAGCTGCCGAGTTTTGCACAATCGTTTTTTCCGATGTCGATGTGATTCGTAATATCAGGCAGTGTTTTACGGGAGTGATGAGTAAAACACTGCCTGACAAAACACAAGGAATCCCGGCCGGATCTGTGAGATCCATGCAGGGCTTCATTGTGTACCTTAAAAAGTTGTTTAAAGTCTTAAAAAATCTGAAAAAAATTGCGTGGGGTCCCCCCTCCTAATGGTGGGAACTTTGCGGTCAGCGGTGAGGTTACTTTCGGTCAACCTCTGACCGCAAAGTTCCCACCATTGGCTACAATGGAGCGCATAGGCGCAACATTGTATCTTTGTCGTGTGCTGCCTGACAGACACTACAGGAGCACACAGCCAATCAGGAGAGTGCCACGACGTGGCGCTCCCTGATTGGCTGAAGGGACCCTCTTTGACAGGAGTCAGGGGGGTTCCTGGCAGCCGGGGAAAGGGGTCCCATGTGTAAACATGGTGCCCCTTTCAGTGCGTGGTCGGGTTCCCGTTTTATTATTTTGCCAAGTACGTGGATTATACAAAGAACAGAAGGTACACTGGATTATGTGAGTATAAATTTTTTCACAGGTACCCCTAGGATTCTACATGGAGAAGAGGACCGAGCCTCGTGAGAACATAGGTAAGTATGTGTGTATGTTGGTGTGCATGTATGTAATAAACTTATACTGTCACCATGTGTGTGTCCCCTGTTTTTATTGGGGTATTTTTTTTGTAGTACTACAGGTACCAGCGGGCCCGGTTTTCCACCGCATGCTGGTACTTGTGGTTCTCCAAGTACCAGCTTGCGGGGAGGCTTGCTGGGACTTGTAGTACTGCTACTAAAAACAATATTCACAATTTTTCACAAGGCCTCGGGCTTCACCCCTGGCCCTGGGTGGCTGGAGGGGGGGACCCCTTGATTGAAGGGGTCCCCACTCCTCCAGGGTACCCCGGTCAGGGGTGACTAGTTGGGTATGTAATGCCAGGGCCGCAGGGACCAGTATAAAAGTGTCCCCCGGCTGTGGCATTATGTACCTGGCTAGTGGAGCCCGGTGCTGGTTTCAAAAATACGGGGGACCCCTACGCTTTTTGTCCCCCGTATTTTTGGAACCAGGACCAGGCTCAGAGCCCGGTGCTGGTTGATTAAATATGGGGGAACCCCTGTCATTTTCCCCCCCATATTTTTCCAACCAGGACCGCCTCAAAGAGCCCGAGGCTGGTTATGCTTAGGAGGGGGGACCCCACGCAATTTTTTTTATCAGATTTTACACTAAACAGACCCTTTCCCATAGATAACCATGCACAGATCTCACTGATCCGTGCATGGTTATCCAAACTCGACTGGAAAAAGCAGGTCTATTTTTTTGCTGCTTTTTTTAACGAATCGAAAAAAAAACAGACCCGCACTTGAGCACTCAGAAACTAACACCCAAATACGAATGAATAGTGAATGCCCGTATTCTATGAAATATCAGCCGCGTTTGACCGATGGTCTATTCATTCGTATTTCGGAACGTTGTCATTCAAACCATTACGAATAGACCAGACACTGCCGAGATTGGTGCTTAGTGAATTCCCGGATTGGGACTTAGAAAAAAAAAACACAAATCGGCCAAACTCGGATTTTTAGTAAATACTGGCCCATGTGAAACGTTTAGGAAGACAGAGGCATTGGTAACAGTATAGAAAAGATGGTGTAACCCTAAAGGTGGGTACACACTGGCCGATATATCGGCCGTTCTCTTGAACAGCCAATATATCGCGGGTCCGTCGGGCAGTGTGTTCGGGCGATACGTCTGTGAACTCCATCGTTCACAGATGTATTGCGTCGGCCCCGCAGCACAGCCGACGGCCAATATATCTACCGATATATCTACTGATATATTGGCGCATCGCTGTGTGTGTACGGGCAATCGGCCGCCCGCCCGTACACATGCTGCTGCGGCCGGCGGTGATTGACAGCTGAACTTGGCGGGCGTGTGTACACGCCCGCCCAGTTCATGACGTCAGTCCCCGATGGATCAGGCAGTGTGTATGCTCAACACACTGCCCCGACGCGTCCATAGATATATCTGTCGATCAATTGATCGGCAGATATATCTACCAGTGTGTACCCACCTTAAGAAACCAATCAGAAGTTTGCTTTATTTGCTTAACTGATCTGGAGTTACAACCTTATTGGTTGCTACGGGTTACCGTATTGTTTTTTTTTTTTACCGTTTTGAAAAAGCTCAATAAATATTGCATCTAAACTCAATCCTGCAGGTATTTCTCCGCAGAACCAAAGTGTTTTGCATGAGACATCTGTCATCTCACCACATGCCCCATAGACCAGGATAAACATTTGCCGTTAGTTTACTTGACCTACACCTGCACACACATGCACTTTTTATTCAAAGAATTTACACGAAAGAGACGGTTCTGTTTTCTCCTCAGTTATTTTTATTTGTGGCTTCCATCGAGTGCAGTGAAAAGGTAGAAAAAGGTTAATGGGTCATAGAAAATATTTCTGCAGATGGTGACAGCGTTCGCTATAAAGGAAATCATCGTTGTAACAGTTGAGGTCTGCGCGTCGCGGCTGGGGAAGTGTTAGGAACATCTGCTCAGCTAGGTACAGTCCCGGAACAGTCCGTCTAGCTTTGCAAACCTTGTGCGAGTTTCATGTACTCCAGTGAATGCACTGATATGTAGAATTATCTACGACCAGTAAAAGGGACCCAGTCACTATACAAGGTGATTAATTGGACGATATATCGTTGCGGACCGGAGCAATATATTGGACACGCCGCTCAGTGGGGTCATTCAGATGTGGTTGGAGGTGCGACATTATGTGCAAAGTACCGAACAACCCAGTCGCAAGCAACTCAGCATCAGACGGTCATCACGATTTCCTGGACACCGCAACAGGAGGCTTGTGCGGCGCCATGGATGGTGGGTGCCTGATCCGATGCTGCCTCCTAGGACATAGGTTGGATCATTACTGCAGCAGGAGGCGTCTGCTTGTAATATACGCTTCCTGCTGCATCACTGTACATCGCTATCACTGCTGCTTCCAAGGAAGAGATAGCACCTCCATCCACATCTGAATCGGGCCCCATGTATACCCGAGATCGTGTGCTACCGCAGGTTGTTCCCAGAGTCTTCCTGATGTGCGTGCTGCATGCCCAATGGGGTGACCCAGGGAACGACGGCATGCGTTTTAAATGCGGTAGCCAATGATACATCGGCATCGTGCAGTGTGTACAGGTGGCACGATGCGTTGCTGGGTACACACATCGGTTAAGGTGTACCCAGCATAAGTGAAATGCTGTAAACCAGGGCTGGCCAAACCAGTCCTCGAGATCTAGCAACAGTTCACATTTTCCAGAACACCTAGCTGGTGCTCAGGTGTAGCAGGGACGTGCAGTCAGGGGATGCAGGGGAGGCAGTGCCTCCCCTGTCATTAAGGAGTAATAATACAAGGAAGATACTTATGACACATATTCTGTCTGTGTCATAAGTATCTTTGTTATATTATTATATTCATTTTAATACAGGTAATAGTTTCGGAGGCACTGATAACAGTGCCTCCCGTTGCCAGTAGGAATGTGAATAAAGTGGGGGGCGGGGTCAAGCACTGGGCTGTAAAAGCCCACTGAAAAAAGTCGACAAAGCGGCACTAGTCTTAGTGCCACGTTGACAGGGGCAGATGTGATTGGACAGTGGATCCAGGGCTGGATCCGCTGGTCCAATCACCTAATGCAGCATCAGCAGTTCTCACCTTCCACCTTCCTGTCCTCATTTTGCTTCAGTGACTCCAGCAGCAGCCGCGCGCAGTGGCGTAACCTAACCATCATAGGTACAGCTGCTATGGGGCCCCAGATGTCTGCAGGGCCCACTGCTCCCCTGCACCCAATCAAGCTGCAGTGCATGACTCCACTCGGGTGCCCAGTCCCTGAGACCAGCCAGAGATGCCGCCGCTACCGACCCACCGCAAGCCGCTAGCGGGCCCTGAGCGCCTCCAATCTTGCTGACACCTGATCTGGAAGCTGTGCTGCAAACTCCCGCAACCCAGCACTCACAGGGCTTTGAACACCTTCCCCACACCAGACCTGCACACCAGTCTTCTGCTCCTGACCCTCTGGAAAGTAGAGTGCCACCCGTCCACCCGCGGTGTGCTCCTCCGGCCCGCTCCTTCTAGCTGCTCCCGTCTACCTGCTGGCCTCACAAAGCGGTGATCTGTGAGGGAGCCCGGTTCTTGGCTGTCTGTGCGGCGTGACCACCACCGGTCTCACCATCTGTAGGTGAGACCTTTCTCCACAGCGGCTCTGGACCTGCCCGCTGCCACTGGAGTTGAAGTGATACGGAAGGCAGGAGACGGGTTGCACTGTCGTCCAGCTCTCCACTGATGACCCGGGACGGGACCTACACCTCTCACCTGGCAGTGAGATGGTGGGACTTACAGGTAGTATCCCCAGGTGAGTGTGCCTTAAGCTCCTGGGGTCAGGAGGGAAGGAGGAGCTTCGGGGGTGAGCTCCTAGATCCAACTTTTGCCCTTCTTTATCAAGTACCAGCCTCTGATCCACTCCATCTCCCTTGCTGCCCCTCCCACTTCCTTGTAGCTATCGCGGAGCACGGGGGGGGGATTTCAAAACTTTGCTATGGGGCCCACGAAGGTATAGATACGCCCCTGGCCGCGCATCAACGTCCTCCGTGACCCCAGCGGGATGTGAGGGGGCCAGTTCCTGGGCACCCACACGCATGTTTGGTGCCTTCCACCTCCCCCTCGTGTGTCGCTGTCTCCCCGCGCCGCCCTGATGAAGACAAGAGCTGCTGGTAAGCTCCCTCCGCCATAGCAGTTGCAGGGCAGAAGCAGCACCTTTATCCGAGGGGTCCAGTGGTGTGTGTTCGTTCTCTCTCTCTCTCTCTCTCTCTTCCCCCCTCCTGTGTTAAAGTTTGTAAGTATAATTTTAATTTTTACAGGTACCCCTATTGGATTCTACTGGACAAGTGGACGTAATCGGCGTGAGATGTATGTAAGTAATCTCTCTCTCATTTTAAGTATAATTTTAATTTTTACAGGTACCCTTATTGGATTCTACATGGACAAGTGGACGTGACCGGCGTGGGATGTAGGTAAGTATGTGTGAGTGTGTAAGTGTGTTTTAATAAATTTTTACTTTCAAGGTGTGTGTGTTGTGTTTTTATTTGGATATTTTTTGTTGTTGTAGAACTACAGGTACCAGCAGGCCCCTTATTTCCCCGCATGCTGGTACTTGAGGTTCTCCAAGTACCAGCAAGCGGGGGAGGCTTGCTGGGCCTTGTGGTTCCACAACAAAAAAAACAATATATTTTTTTACACACTTGTGCTGGGGACAGCCTTGGGCTTCACCTCTGGCCCTTGGGTGCCTGGAGGGGGGGAACCCCTTGATTTAAGGGGTCCCCACTCCTCCAGGGAACCCCGGCCAGGGGTGACTAGTTGTGGGGGTAATGCCATGGCTGCTGGGACCTACATAAATGTGTACCCCGGCTGTGGCATTATCTCTCTGGCTAGTGGAGCCCGGTGCTGGTTTTAAAAATATGGGGGAGCCCTACATCTTTTGTCCCCCATATTTTTGGAACCAGGACCGGACTAAGAGCCCGATGCTGGTTGTCTAAATACTAAATACGGGGAACCCCTGTCCAAAGTTGTAGGGGTCATCGGCAGGATTCGGCGGACATTATGGCTGTAGTGCCTCACCAGCCACTGACCTCACTGCACGCCACTGAGGTGTAGTCATTACTAATTAAGATGTGCTGCATTCATTCCTAACTGACAATTCTACAGATCTCCAGGAGGCCTGGAAAACATGAACTGTTGGTAGATCTCGAGGACCGGTTTGGCCAGCCCTGCTGTAAACACTAAGGGCCTATTTCAGACCTGATTGCAGCAGCAAATTTGTTCTTTAATGGGCAAAACCATGTGCACTGCAGGGGGAGGCAGATGTAACATGTGCAGAGAGAGTTAGATTTAGGTGGGCTGTGTTGAAACTGAAATCTAAATTGCAGTGTACAAATAAAGCAGCCAGTATTTACCCTGCACAGAAACAAAATAACCCACCCAAATCTAACTCTCTACACATGTTACATCTGCCCCCCCTGCAGTGCACATTGGGGGTCATTCTAAGTTGATCGCTCGCTAGCTACTTTTTGCAGCGTTGCGATCAGATAGTCGCTGCCCTCGGGGGAATGTATTTTCGCTTTGCAAGTGTGCTAGCGCCTGTGCAGCCGAGCTCTGCAAAAACATTTTGTGCAGTCTCTGAGTAGGTCTGAACTTACTCAGCCGCTGCAATCACTTCAGCCTGTCCGGTCCCAGAATTGGCATCAGACACCCGCCCTGCAAATGCTTGGACACGCCTGCGTTTTCCCAAACACTCCCAGAAAACGGTCAGTTGACACCCAGAACCTCCTTCTTCCTGACAATCTCCTTGCGATCGGCTGTGCGAATGGATTCTTCATTAAATCCATCGTTCAGTAACGATCCGCTTTGTTGTACCCATATGATGTGCCTGCGCATTGCGTGCATATGCATGTGCAGTTGTGATCTGATAGCTGCGCAAAACAGTAGCGTGTGAACAGGTCTGAATGACCCCCATGGTTTTGCCCTTTAGAGAAAAATGTTGCTGTCACGATCAGGTCTGAATTAGGGCCTATGTAGCTCCTATTACACCAGTGTGGTATGTAAGTTCTCTCCACACAGGCACCTCACTCCAGTGGCGCACCCAGGGGGGGTTTCCGAGCAGCCAGAAGCCCCCCTCCACTAAAAAAATATATATATATATATTTTTTTTAGCTGCATGAGTATTATTAATGGCTTTCTAGAGTCCTCTGCAGCCTGCTGTCTTCCTGGTGGCACTTGTAAGTGCAATAAAAGTTTACTTTATCTTTATTATAGTACATATATTTCTTTTTCATCCACTAGGGGTCACTGGAGTACTCTTGGGATATGGACGGCTTCCACCGGAAGAAGGCACTGAATAAATAAATTTTTGAGACTACTCCTCCCCTCCATATCCTCGAGCACTTCAGTGTTTTTTCTGTGCTCGACACAGTTAGAAGGCATAGTGGAGCTCGTCCACAAAGTATTGGAATTTTTTCTAAGTTTTTTTTTTTTTTTTTCCTTTCAAGGATTTCCACGTCCTTTCCCCCCTTCTAACAGGCGTGGGTCAGGGACAGTGGAAGCGGCTGAGAACAGCCGTGAGTGTCGGACCTCTCTGTAAAGAGCTCCCTCACTCCACCTGCAGGCTGCCTGCAAAAAGCTGGACGGAGCTTGGATGAGAAGCCCCGTCATAGACTTTTGTTACGGTCCAGGTATGTTGGGTAGGGGCGGTCAGCTTATGCTGCCGCCCCACTGTTGGGGATTGTATTGGGCATGTTTCACTCACTAACGACCGCTGCCCGGAGCGCGTGTGCATAGGCCGCTTCACGGCTCTATGCAGCGCGCTCTCACTCTCCGCCGCTCCCAGCATCTTAAGTTACCTAGCAGACCGCTGCTCCCTGCGCCGCAGCAGCCGATATGTTCCCCGCTGCCTGGCTACACAGGAGGCCACTCCACTCTATGCTGTGTGTGGCGGGCCGGGAGCGCGTGTGCATAGGCCGCTCCACGGCTCTATGCAGTACGCTCTCTGCTCCCGCTGACCGCCCGCAGCAGCCGAGGAGTTCCCCGCTGCCTTGGCATACAGGTACAGGCCGCTCACACGGCCCTATGCAAAGTTCCGCAGGCCCCGACCCGGTGCTGTACACGGAGGTCGTGGGGGTGGGGGGAGACATTAGCAGTATTGGCAGTGTTAAGCTTTGTAGAAAAACTTGGTACTTAACATGTTTAATGTTCTCCTGTCTGTTCCAGGATTCCTATATTACATCTCGGCTTAAGAGTGGTACTAGGGGAATTTGGGGGTCAGTTTTCTTATTGCTGGCAGGCACTGCACTTGCCTGATATATACAAGGAACTTTGGTGTTATTACTGAGTCGTGCAGACTGTCTGTGTGTAGTTTGTATTGTCTGTCTTTATAATGAGTAAGACACCAGCAAAATCTAAGAAACATTTTTCATGTCATGTCTGTAAGAGTGTGTTGCCTGATGGATCCACCACATGTACAGCATGTGTTGTTAATACAGCCACAAATACGATTTCCACAGAAGTAAAGCCAGCATCTCTGGACCCTCCATGGGCTTTACTTGCAGATGTATTAGTTGGTTTACAATCAGAGCTGGCCGCCTCTCGTGAAGAAAGAGAGGCGGCAAGATCTGAGTTTAAAATGAGACCATTTGAGTTACCAGGGGAGTCTCAATCTGGTCAGAGGTCCACCTTGAGTGGAAAAGATAAGTTTCCTTTTCCTAATAATTTTCCAGTCTCTGGGATACTAGACCTCACTGAACATGAGTCTGAGGAGGGCGAAATAGACCAACAGTCAGATAGTGACGATTTTGACAGCCCAGGTATTGATAATCTCATCAGAGCAGTACGTCAGTCGCTGGAGTTTACGGAAACTGAGGAGCCCCTGACGAATGATGAGGTAGTCTTTACTAAACGACAGAGATCTCCGATGTGTTTCCCTATTTCGGAATCTCTTAATAAAATGTTACTGGAAACACGGAAGAATCCGGATAAACGGTTTTCTATACCTCGTAGATTTAAATCGAGTTACCCGTTTCCAGAGTCCATGACAGCTACATGGGAGAACCCACCATCGGTGGTTTCATCCGTATCTAAACTTACAAGGAAGTTAACCATACCAGTACCAACTGCTACTACGCTTAAAGACCCTGCAGATCGTAAAATAGAGGCTATGCTAAGGTCCATGTATACAGCAGCTGGAGTGCTGCTGAGACCTGGGTTGGTTGGCATTTGGGTTACTAAAGCATTAATGGTATGGATAAAAGAGCTCAAGTCGGCTCTGCAAGATGACCATCTTATACTTCTCGCGGATCAAATCTGGGAAGCTGCTGAATATCTATGTACAGCTTCTACTGACGTCTGTCAGCTTACTTCTCGCCTGTCCTCATCGCTAGTCATAGTTCGACGAGCACTTTGGCTGCGTTCTTGGCAGGCGGAGACGGAGGTTAAAAAAGGTATAGAGGCATTGCCTTATGATGGCGAGAAGCTTTTCGGTCCTGAATTGGACAAATGGATTTCTGAGGCTACTGGAGGAAAGTCTGTGTTTCTTCCATCGCCTACAACTATACCTAAACGGAAATATTCTGGTCCGGCGTTCAAATCCTTTAGAACTCAGCCCTTTCGTGGGCAGGGCACAGGAGCAGTCACGCCTGGTAGAAGAGGTCGGGGACGTAGTGCCCGACAATCCAATGCACGTCGTCAAGACACTAAGACCACTAACAAACCAGTGGCATGACGGGCTCCCAGCCCATCTCGGATCTCCAATTGTGGGAGCACGCCTTCAGAGCTTTCAGGGGGCGTGGCTGCAGACGTCCACAGATGGGTGGATCCGCAATTTAGTATTAGAGGGTTACAAAATAGAGTTCGATTATCTTCCGACAGGAAGATTTTTCACGACAGGACTGCCTGTGTCGGACGACAAGAAAGCAGTTCTGCAGGTTGCCATTCAGTCTCTGCTGAATGCTGCAGTTGTAATTCCGGTCCCCGTGCAGGAACAGGGGCAGGGTTATTATTCCAGTCTGTTTCTGGTACCAAAACCAGATGGCTCAGTCAGGCCAATATTGAACCTAAAAGGTCTCAATCATTACGTCACTTACCACAGATTCAAGATGGAATCTCTCAGGTCAGTAATTGCAGGGTTAGAGCCACAGGAATTCATGATTGCACTGGATCTCAAAGATGCGTACTTACACATTCCACATTCTTAAGGTTTGCAATAAGGCGAGACCATTACCAGTTTCAGGCTCTGCCGTTTGGCCTCTCATCAGCGCCTCGGGTATTCACCAAGGTAATGTCCGTGATGATAGCTCATCTCAGGTCCCTAGGAGTAATAATTGTTCCGTATTTGGACGATCTACTCATAAAGGCTCCGTCTCAACAATTGCTTCTCCAGCATGCTTTGCTAACGTACAATGTACTAGTTCAGCACGGTTGGATAGTCAGTTTAAAGAAATCACATCTAATTCCGTGTCAACGACTTCAATTCCTAGGGATGATTCTCGATACAGTAAATCAAAAGGTTTACCTGCCACAACAGAAAGTACAGGTCATTTGTCATCTGGTGCAATTAGTGCTCAAGCCACGCACAGTCTCAGTACATTTGTGCATTCGCCTTTTAGGCACAATGGTGGCGGCTTTCGAAGCACTTCAGTTCGGAAGATTTCACTCACGTCCGTTTCAACTGGAGGTGTTAGCGCAATGGTCGGGATCACATCTGCAGATGCACCACAGGGTGAGATTGTCGCCACAAGTCAGGGTGTCTCTTCTCTGGTGGTTAAAAATACACAATCTATCTGCAGGGAGACGATTCGGCGTCGTGAATTGGATAATTCTGTCAACAGACGCAAGTCTCAGAGGTTGGGGAGCTGTAGTTCAGAGTTATCGGCTCCAGGGCCTCTGGGCAGATCACGAAAGATCGCTATCCATAAATGTTCTGGAACTCAGGGCGATTTACAATGCTCTAAGACAAGCAGTGTACATGTTTCGTTTTCAGACTGTTCAGGTGCAGTCAGACAATGCGACGGCAGTCGCATACATAAACAAACAAGGAGGAACGAGAAGCCGCATGGCAATGCGGGAAGTAGCTCGGATCCTCAGATGGGCCGAATATCACCAGGTGATATTGTCGGCAGTGTTCATTCCGGGAGTGGACAACTGGGAGGCAGATTTTCTCAGTCGTCGGGATTTTCATCCAGGAGAGTGGGCATTAAATCCAGAAGTGTTTCAGATGTTGATCCAGAGGTGGGGTTACCCTCAGGTGGATCTGATGGCATCCCGCCACAATCATCAGGTGTCACGATATGTGTCCAGAACAAGAGATCCAAGGGCAGTGGCGGTGGATGCTCTCACAGCCGCGTGGCCGTACAGCCTCGTGTATCTGTTTCCACCGTTTCCGCTGCTCCCGCTGTTGCTAAAACGGATCAAGAGAGGGTCCGTCACAGTCATACTAATAGCGCCTCATTGGCCTCGGAGAACTTGGTTCTCGGATCTCCTCGGTTTACTCGCAGACGATCCGTGGCCACTCCCACTACGTCCGGACCTGTTACAACAAGGTCCGTTCCTTTACCCCGATTTAGCGCGGCTGTGTTTGACGGGGTGGCTGTTGAAAAGGCCATCTTGAGAAGAGAGGGCATTCCGGAGTCTGTTATACCAACCATGGTACGAGCTAGGAAGCCGGTTACGGCAGCTCATTATTACAGAATCTGGCGTACTTATATAGGTTGGTGTGAAGCTCGGAAGTTTCCGACATCATCTTTTAATTTATCCCGTCTTTTGTTATTTTTACAGATGGGGTTAGATGGAGGACTACGTCTTTCCACACTAAAGGTGCAGGTATCTGCGTTGTCAATTTACTTTCAAAGGAAATTGGCCTCGTTGCCGTTAATACATACGTTTCTACAGGGTGTAATGAGGATACAGCCTCCTTTCATTCCACCTACAGCACCATGGGACTTGAATCTGGTTTTAGATTTCTTACAGTCCGATTACTTTGAACCCTTACAACAAGTGGATATTAAATTTCTCACTTGGAAAACGATTTTTCTTTTAGCCTTAGCTTCGGCTAGGCGTGTTTCAGATCTGGGTGCCTTGTCGTGCAAGTCACCGTATTTAGTTTTTCATGATGACAGAGCGGAACTTCGGACGAATCCCGCTTTTCTACCAAAGGTAGTGTCGTCTTTTCACATCAATCAACCAATAGTAGTTCCGGTATTAACAGAGAATGCTGAAACGTTGGATGTGGTTCGCGCATTACGCGTCTATGTATCCCGAACGTCTACGGTTCGTAAGACGGATACGTTGTTTGTTCTCTATGATGCGGCTAAGAGGGGTTGGCCAGCCTCTAAGCAGACCTTATCCAGATGGATCAAACTGACCATACGTCAGGCTTACCTTCATGCTAGGTTACAGCCACCTACATCAGTAACAGCTCATTCCACACGTTCTGTGGGAACGTCATGGGCAGCGAGTCGTGGGGCTTCTACGACACAGCTTTGCCGTGCGGCTACTTGGTCTTCAGTGCACACGTTTGTGCGCTTTTACAAGTTTGATACGTTCGCGGCATCAGCATCTAGCTTTGGCCGTTTAGTGTTACAAGTGCCAAACAGCTCTCCCGCCACGGAGGAAACTTTGGTACATCCCAAGAGTACTCCAGTGACCCCTAGTGGATGAAAAAGAAAATAGGATTTTGGTACTTACCAGGTAAATCCTTTTCTTTGAATCCATAGGGGGCACTGGACGCCCACCCAGAGCAGTTTATCTGTTTTAGGAAGTTCAGTGGTTCTTATGGTAACACACTTTCACGACTGGTTTAAATTTAACAAAGGTTAATCAGTTAGGGTGTCAACTGTTTAGTTGTCTGTTACGTTTTGTGTCAACTTTATTGTTGTCCGTGAGATTATAGGTAATTCTCCTTTTGTCAATCTCTCTATCGATCCTGTTCGGCTCAGTAAAAAACACTGAAGTGCTCGAGGATATGGAGGGGAGGAGTAGTCTCAAAAATTAATTTATTCAGTGCCTTCTTCCGGTGGAAGCCGTCCATATCCCAAGAGTACTCCAGTGCCCCCTATGGATTCAAAGAAAAGGATTTACCTGGTAAGTACCAAAACCCTATTATCCATGTGCATACATATATACACATGTATATACATATATACATACATACATACATACATATACACACACACACACACACACACACACACACACACACACACACACACACACACACACACACACATGATATATATATATACACATGTGTGTATATATATATATATATATATGTGTGTGTGTAATGTATGTGTGTGCACACATATATATATATATGTATGTATGCATGTTTAATATGATATGTATATGTGTATATGTATGTGTGTGTGTATATGTATACATATATATATATATATATGTGTGTGTAGATATATGTATATATATATATATACATATATATATATATATAAATATACACAGACACACTAGTTTTACGGACCCAGCATATACTGGGTCACCTCAGTCCCCACCCCCGTGATTGGCTCCGCCCAGTTCTGGAAACCCCCCCATGCAAATCCTGCGTTTGCCACTGCACTCCTGCTCAGCGTTCTCCAGGCTAGCTGTGTAGTCAGCTGTAGCCTGGAAAAAAGTGTAGCAAAGGGATAGGTTGGCTGATGGACACATACAGTATGTCGCTATGAAAAGGAGCCAGACCATGCATCTATAAAGTTTCCTCCTTTATTGAACGTCACCAGCACACATCCTTTGATAAAGGGCCTAATTCAGAGTTAAATGTTATATATCTCTTACTGATGATTACATGCTATTCACCAACGTTTTGTGCTGAATAACCCCTGTAAGTAATTTTACATTGCTTTCAGTGCACGCTGTGGGCCAGATCTCTTCCATCTCTCGCTATATCAGCGCATGTAGGGGCTAATTCAGGTTGGATCGCAAATCGCGATCCACGCGGAATTTTTACGATCGCTCCGCAGGTGCATGCACAGTGCACGCCCTGCGCATGCGCCCACACTTTCTGGGGGGGGGCGCAGAAAATGCGACGGCCTCTGCCTGTCAATCAGGCAGAGGTGGTCGCCGGGCGGGGGGAGGGGGTGGTGGGCAACGCTCCGTTTCCAAGGAGGAGACGGAGTGTGGCGGGGGCGATGCGGTGCAGCACGAATGAGGGGCAGAGGTGGCCAAATGGGGGCATGTCGGGGGTGTGATCACGGCGGCTGCGTGAACATGGTGGCGGGGCTCCTACCCTTAGCTGCGCCGGCAGGAGCCATCACTAATTTCTACGATGAAGCAGAAATTGCTTCACCGAGGAAGGGTGGCGCTGGTCAGCATGCTGGGCGGCCTTGTCCAGCGATGGGCGGCCCCCTGCAGGCTAGGAAAAGGATAGCAAATTCTGCTAATTAACAGAATTTGTTATCATTACTTAATTAGGCCCGTATTACAAAGCAGATGACGAGTAAACAAGATGACCTTGGATATCATGCGTAGTTTCACTGCACCATCTGCTTGTGTTTATTTTCGGTTCTTGGACAGCGTATATATGAGACATCCGTGCAGCTGAAGGCATTGAACGCACCATATATAACTCTGCAACGTAAAACTGAGTCAGATACAGAATATTACTGAGAACGATGACTAAAGAGTCCTACGTCTGTACAAATATTCCCCAAGCCTTCTTCTTTCTTTTATTTTACATAGCAATTCCAATAGCAATGGTCTTTGTGTAAATATAGTATTGTGCCCCCTGCTTTCAGTCTTGGGACCCTTTTACTGCTAGATATTTTCTCTTATATAAATAATGCGTCAGTATAAAAATCATAACATTGCTGGAAACTCTGCTGTCACTGTTACAGGTTCTGATCATTGGAAATGCTGCTGTTGCTATGCTATCCTCAGGAGCGGTTCTTGGTGCGGGCAAGCAGTGCCTGCATCCAGGGCGCTGCGGCCTGGGTGCGCGCCTGCAGACGCCCGCCGCCTACCCGCACCCCGCTCCCCGGCTGCAGCAGACGCCGTGGGCTGTGTGGGCGTCCGCTGAAGCTGGTGCACCAGTCAAACGCTAGAGGTCATTATTGACCTCTAGTGTCTGTGCGGCGCTGCTATGGGAGAGACGTCATGACGTCTCTCCCATAGAGAGGAGCCGCGGGCGGCCAGATGGAGCAGCAGCAGCGGTCAGGAAGCAGGAGCAGGGCAGTGGTAAGTACTGTTTTACCGCAGGGGAAGGGCAGGGGCGCCAGTGGAAACTTTCGCACTGGGCGCCACAAGGTGTAGAACCGACCCTGACTATTCTCTCAACGGGATGTAGTTAATATCCTGGTGGTCAGAATACCGACGCCGGGATCCCGACCGCCGACAATGCCTACAGCTGCACCAGGGCTATTCCCACTAGTGGATGTCCACGACACCCATAGAGTGGGAATAGAACCTGTGGGTAGCGCAGTGAGCCATTGAACCCACAAGGGGCTTTCTAGCAGGCGCCCCGCTGCCGGCATTCCGGTGTCCGGGATCCCAGCATTGGTATTCTGACCGCCGTGATCCTGGACACCGGGATTCCATACCCAACCCCCCTCAATGTTGGGTTGGGGACGGGATCCCAGCAGCGGCATCCCGACGGTTAGAATCCTGACAATTTTTAGAAGGTAAGCTAACCCTACCCCTTACCCTCTCCCTAGCCATCCCTACCCACAGCCTAACCCTAATCCTCCCCCTAGTGCCTAACCCTCCCCCTAGTGCCTAAACATAACCTCCCCTCCCAAAGCCTAACTCTAACCTCCTGTCCCACAGCCTTACCCTCCCACAACCTAACCCTCCCCCTAGTGCCTAGCCCTAACCCTCCGTACCCACAGCATACCCCTCCCCTCCCACAGCCTAACACTACCCCTCCCCCTAGTGCCTAACCCTCCCCCTAGTGCCTAGCCCTAACCCTCCGTACCCACAGCCTACCCCTCCCCTCCCACAGCCTAACACTACCCCTCCCCCCTAGTGCCTAACCCTCCCCCTAGTGCCTAAACATAACCTCCCCTCCCAAAGCCTAACTCTAACCTCCTGTCCCACAGCCGTACCCTCCCCTCCCACAACCTAACCCTCCCCCTAGTGCCTAGCCCTAACCCTCCGTACCCACAGCCTACCCCTCCCCTCCCACAGCCTAACACTACCCCTTCCCCTAGTGCCTAACCCTAATCCTCCCTTCCTGCTGCCTAACCCTAATCCTCCCCTCCCGCAGCCTAACCCTAACCGCTCCTCCCGCAGTCTAACCCTAACCACTCCTCCCGCAGCCTAACCCTAACCACTCCTCCCGCAGCCTAACCCTAACCTCTCCTACCACAGCCTAACCCTAACCGCTCCTCCCGCAGCCTAACCCTAACCTCTCCTCCCGCAGCCTAACCCTAACCTCTCCTCCCGCAGCCTAACCCTAACCTCTCCTCCCGCAGCCTAACCCTAACCTCTCCTCCCGCAGCCTAACCCTAACCGCTCCTCCCGCAGCCTAACCCTAACCGCTCCTCCCGCAGCCTAACCCTAACCTCTCCTCCCGCAGCCTAACCCTAACCTCTCCTCCCGCAGCCTAACCCTAACCTCTCCTCCCGCAGCCTATCCCTAACCTCTCCTCCCGCAGCCTAACCTCTCCTCCCGCAGCCTAACCCTAACCTCTCCATCCCGCAGCCTAGCCCTAACCTCCCCTCCCACAGCCTAACACTACCCCTTCCCCTAGTGCCTAACCCTAACCTCCCCTCCAGCAGCCTAACCTTCCCCTCCCACAGAAGGGGTGTGGCTCGTTGGGTCAACAGTAACTAGGTCGACATTCATTAGGTTGACCACTACTGGTCGACAGTGACTAGGTCGACACCTGAAATAGGTTGACACGGTCATTAGGTCGACATGGTTTTTTTTGTTTTTTTTTAAATGGTGTCGTTTTCTTCGCAAAGTGACGGGGAACCCCAATTAGTGCACCGTGTCCCCTCCATGTGGATCGTAAAGTATGAATAAGGTTTTTTTTAAAAACAACAACTCATGTCGACCTTTTCATGTGTTGACTTTTCCATGTTAACCTAGTGACCATGTCAACCCAATTACCATGTCGACCCAATGCATGTCGACCAATAGTGGACAACCTAATGAGTGTTGTCGATCTAAAGACAGGATACCACCTAACCCTCCCTCCACAGCCTAACCCTTCCCCTAGCGCCTAACCCTAACCTCTCCTCCCGCAGCCTAACCCTAACCTCTCCTCCCGCAGCCTAACCCTAACCTCTCCTCCCGCAGCCTAACCCTAACCACTCCTCCGGCAGCCTAATCCTAACCTCTCCCTGCCGCAGGCTAACCCTAACCTCTCCTCCCACAGCCTAACCCTAACCGCTCCTCCCACAGCCTAACCCTAACCCTAACCTCTCCTCCCGCAGTCTATCCCTAACCTCTCCTCCCGCAGCCTAACCCTAACCTCTCCTCCCGCAGCCTATCCCTAACCTCTCCTCCCGCAGCCTAACCCTAACCTCTCCTCCCACAGCCTAACCCTAACCTCTCCTCCCGCAGCCTAACCCTAACCTCTCCTCCCGCATCCTAACCCTAACCTCTCCTCCCGCAGCCTAACCCTAACCGCTCCTCCCGCAGCCTATCCCTAACCTCTCCTCCCGCAGCCTATCCCTAACCTCTCCTCCTGCAGCCTAACCCTAACCTCTCCTCCCGCATCCTAACCCTAACCGCTCCTCCCGCAGCCTAACCCTAACCTCTCCTCCCACAGCCTAACCCTAACCGCTCCTCCCGCAGCCTAACCCTAACCGCTCCTCCCGCAGCCTAACCCTAACCTCTCCTCCCGCAGCCTAACCCTAACCTCTCCTCCCGCAGCCTAACCCTAACCTCTCCTCCCGCAGACTATCCCTAACCTCTCCTCCCGCAGCCTAACCCTAACCTCTCCTCCCGCATCCTAACCCTAACCGCTCCTCCCGCAGCCTAACCCTAACCTCTCCTCCCACAGCCTAACCCTAACCGCTCCTCCCGCAGCCTAACCCTAACCGCTCCTCCCGCAGCCTAACCCTAACCTCTCCTTCCGCAGCCTAACCCTAACCCCTCCTCCCGCATCCTAACCCTAACCTCTCCTCCCGCAGCCTATCCCTAACCTCTCCTCAGCCTATCCCTAACCTCTCCTCCCGCAGCCTAACCCTAACCGCTCCTCCCGCAGCCTAACCCTAACCGCTCCTCCCGCAGCCTAACCCTCCTCCTTGTGCCTAATTCTTACCTCCCCTCCTGCTGCCTAACCCTAACCGCTCCTCCCGCAGCCTAACCTCTCCTCCCGCAGCCTAACCCTAACCTCTCCTCCCGCAGCCTAACCCTAACCCTCCTCCTCGGGCCTAATTCTTACCTCCCCTCCTGCTGCCTACCCTCCCCTACCCTCCCACAGCCTATCCCTCCCCTCCCCTCCCACAGCCTAACCCTCCCCCTAATTCCACAGCCTGATGCACTTGTGGCTCTATATGGGCTCATCGGGACCACCGAATGTCATGCAGCACTGCTGATTCCGGTTGCCCATCTGACGGGCTTGTGAACAAGAATTCACTGAATTGGCTGATCGGCCTGATTATAGCACAGTGTGTACCTAACTTAAGGGGGATATTTAGCAAAGCTTGGAGAGAGATAAAGTGAAGAGAGATAAAGTAGCACCCAATATTTTGCACTTGCCATGCTTCAGGCTAAGGGGCAGATGTACTAAGCCTGAAAGAGTGATAAAGTGGAGAGAGATAAACTATCAACCAATCAGATGTCGTTCTTCAAACACTGCCTGTAACATAGTTGTTAGGAGCTGACTGGGTGGTACTTTGTCTCTCTCCACCTTATATTCCTCCACTTTATCACTCTCCAAGGTTAAGTACATCTGCCTCTGTGTTTGAAAAGTGATAGTTAGGGGCTGATTGGTTGGTACAGTCAATCCTGACAGTCTCCTGTGAGAGCAGGTTTCCCTCCTGCATCCCACTCGTATCCCTAGTGAAGTGAGAGGGATGGAGGTACGATGACTTATTTCGCTGTGAATCACATCGCCAAAATAGCACATTTCATGTCTTCACATTTGCTGCAATTGTCCCTTGCATCTCTACTTCAGGAAGTATCGGAGGGGGGATTAAAAAAATAGGATTTTAATTACCTACCGGTAAATCCTTTTCTCGTAGTCCGGACAGGATGCTGGGGTCCAGATTAGTACCATGGGGTATAGACGGGTCCACTAGGAGCCACTGGCACTTTAAGAGTTTGAGAGTGTGGGCTGGCTCCCTCTATGCCCCTCCTACTAGACTCAGTCTAGAAACTGTGCCCAAGGAGACGGACAACTTCGAGAGAAGGATTATACACAGATAGTGGCGAGATTCACACCAGCTCACACAAACAAGGCAAACCAAGATAACCAGCTTGAAAAATCAGCAACAGCTGAACAAGATTACTTAACCAAGTAACAAAACAGTACTTAACCAAGAACTAAGCAGTACTGAACTAAGTAACGGTAACCACTGCAGGATCACGAAGCGCTGGGCGGGCACCCAGCATCCTCTACGGACTACGAGAAAAGGATTTACTGGTAGGTAATTAAAATCCTATTTTCTCTTACGTCCTAGAGGATGCTGGGGTCCACATTAGTACCATGGGGATGTACCAAAGCTCCCAGAATTGGAGGGAGAGCGCGGAGGCTCCGGAAGAACTGATTGACCAAACTTCAGGTCCTCAGAGGCCAAAGTATCGAACTTGTAGAACTTTGCAAACATGTTCCACCCATACGAAGTAGCCGCTCGGCAAAGCTGTAAAGCCGAGACACCCCAGGCAGCCGCCCAGGAAGAACCCACCTTACGAGTAGAGTGGGCCTTAACAGACGTAGGACACGGCAATCCTGCCGTAGAATACGCATGCTGGATAGTGAACCTGATCCAGCAAGAGATCGTCTGCTTAGAAGCAGGACACCCAAGTTTCTTGGGATCATACAGGACAAACAGAGAGTCCGACTTTCTGTGACGAGCAGTCCTCTTCACATAGATTTTCAGAGCCCTTACAACATCCAAGGACTTTGATGAAAATGAGGAGTCAGTAGCAACTGGCACCACAATAGGTTGGTTGATATGAAATGCCGACACAACCTTCGGAAGGAACTGCTGACGTGTCTGGAGCTCAGCTCTATCTTCATGGAAGATCAAGTAGGGGCTCTTACAAGACAGCCCCCAACTCCAAGCCACGTTTAGCAGAAGCTAAGGCCAACAAAGTGACAGCCTTCCACATGAGAAACTTGACCTCAATCTCCGGTAGAGGTTCGAACCAATCCGATTGGAGGTACTGTAACACCACATTAAGGTCCCAGGGCGCCGTAGGCGGCACAAAGGGAGGCTGGATGTGCAGAACCCCTTTCAAGAAAGTCTGAACCTCAGGGAGGGAAGCCAATTGTTTCTGGAAGAACATGGATAGGGCCGAAATCTGGACCTTTACGGATCCCAACCTCAGACCCATATCCACACCTGCTTGCAGGAAGAGGAGAAACCGTCCCAGTTGAAACTCCACCATAGGAAACTTCTTGGACTCACACCAAGATACATCTTTTTTTTCCAAATACGATGGTAATGTTTAGACGTTACTCCTTTTCTAGCCTGTATCAGGGTAGGAATAACCTTGTTCAGAATGCCCTTCTGAGCTAATATCTGTTGTTCAACTTCCATGCTGTCAAATGTAGTCACGGTAAGTCTTGATAAGCGAACGGCCCCTGCTGCAGCAGGTCCTCCCGAAGAGGAAGAGGCCTCGGCTCTTCTATCAGTAGATCCAGAAGATCCGCGTACCAAGCCCTTCTTGGCCAGTCTGGCATAATGAGGATTGCCTAAACTCTTGTTCTCCTTTTGAGTTTTAGAATTCTTGGAATGAGTGGAAGTGGAGGAAACACGTACACCGACTGGAACACCCACGGAGTCACTAGGGTGTCCACCGCCACGGCTTGCGGGTCCCTGAACCTGGAACAATACCTACGAAGCTTCTTGTTGAGACGAGAGCCATCATGTCTATTTGAAGTACACCCCAAAGATCTGTTACCTCCATGAACACCTCCGGATGGAGTCCCCACTCTCCTGGATGGAGATCGTGTCTGCTGAGGAAGTCCGCTTCCCAGTTGTCTACTCCCGGAATGAAGATTGCAGACAGTGCCACCGCATGCTTTTCTACCCAGAGGATGATTCTTGTTACCACTGACATTGCAGCTCCGCTCTTCGTTCCGCCCTGTCGGTTTATGTAGGCCACCATCGTTACATTGTCCGACTACACTTGAATGGCTCAGTCTCACAGAAGAAAAGCCGCTTGGAGAAGACCGTTGTAGACGGCTCTTAGTTCCAAAATGTTTATTTGAAGACTGGATTTCAGGCTTGACCACCTTCCTTGGAAGGTTTCCCCCTGAGTGACTGTGCCCCAGCCCCGGAGACTTGCATCCGTGGTAAGAAGGACCCAGTCCTGAATCCTGAACCTGCGGCCCTCCAGAAGTTGAGGCATTTGCAGCCACCAGAGGAGTGTAATCCTGGCTTTCGGCGACAGATGTATCCTTTGGTGCATGTGTAGGTGAGAACCTGTCCATTTGTCCAGGAGATCCAGTTGGAAGGATCGAGCATGAATACTTCCATACTGTAGAGCCTCGTAAGAGGCAACCATCTTCCCCAGAAGGCGAATGCACTGATGAACCGATACCCGGGTTGGCTTCAGGACATCCCGGACCATTGTTTGAATCACCAACGCTTTCTCCTCTGACAGAAACACCCTCTGCACTTCCGTGTCGAGGATCATCCCCAGAAAAGACAATCTCCTTGTCGGCTCCAAATGTGACCTTGGAAGGTTCAGGATCCAACCGTGTTCCCTGAGCAGATGAGACGTGAGAACAATTGACTGCAACAATGTCTCCTGGGATGATACCTTTATCAGCAGATCCTCCAGATATGGGATTATGGCCCTCATTCCGAGTTGTTCGCTCGCAAGCTGCTTTTAGCAGCTTTGCACACGCTAAGCCGCCGCCTACTGGGAGTGAATCTTAGCTTATCAAAATTGCGACCGAAAGATTCGCAATATTGCGAAAAGACTTCTCTGTGCAGTTTCTGAGTAGCTCGAGACTTACTCTTCCAGTGCGATCAGTTCAGTGCTTGTCGTTCCTGGTTTGACGTCACAAACACACCCAGCGTTCGCCCAGACACTCCTCCGTTTCTCCAGCCACTCCCGCGTTTTTCCCAGAAACGGTAGCGTTTTTTCACACACTCCCATAAAACGGCCAGTTTCCGCCCAGAAACACCCACTTCCTGTCAATCACATTACGATCACCAGAACGAAGAAAAAACCTCGTAATGCCGTCAGTAAAATTCCTAACTGCATAGCAAATTTACTTGGCACAGTCGCACTGCGGACATTATGCATGCGCATTAGCGACTAATCGCTCCGTTGCGAGAAAAAAATAACAAGCTAACAACTCGGAATGACCCCCTATGTTCACCCCCTTTCTGCGGAGGAGAACAATCATCTCGGCCATCACCTTGGTGAACACCCTTGGTGCTGTGGAGAGGCCGAATGGCAGTGTCTGAAATTGATAGTGACTGTCTAACAGTGCAAATCTGAGATAAGCCTGGTGTGTCGGCCAAATGGGAATGTGGAGGTACGCATCCATGATATCCAGGGATACCAGGAATTCTCCTTCCTCTAGACCTGAAATCACTTCTCTGAGAGACTCCATTTTGAATTTTGAACACCCTCAGGTAAGGGTTCAACGATTTAAAGTTCAAAATTGGTCTGACCGAACCATCAGGTTTCGGTACCACGAAAAGTTTGAATAAAATAACCCTTGTTTTGCATATGAGGTGGAACTGGGACAATGACCTGTGACTTTTCCAATTTTAGGATGGCCTCCCATAGGATAGCCCTGTCTGTCAGCAAGGCTACAAGCCTGATTTGAAGAATCGGTGAGGCGGGAGTGTTTAATACTCCAGTCTGTACCCCCGGGACACAATATCCTGTACCCAGGGATCCAGGCCGGACGACACCCAGACGTGACTGAAACGTCTAAGTCTCGCACCCACCTGCCTGTCCTCCAGGCTGTGCGGCCCACTGTCATGCTGAGGATTTTGAGGGACCAGAAGCAGGTTTCTGGTCCTGGGAGCCTGCAGGTGCAGGCTTTTTAGATTTTTCACAACCACCTCTAAAGAAAGGTTTGGACTTTTTTGCTTTAACGGTCCGAAAGGACAGTGACACAGCTGAAGAAAATGGTTTCTTCGTAGAAGGTGTAGCAGAGGGAAGGAAAGGTGACTTAGCCGTGGTTACCGTGGAAATCCACGCATCCAACGCTTCCCCAAAAAGAGGCTGACCTGTGTAGGGTAGGTTCTCCACACTTCTCCTGGATTCCGTGTCTGCAGACCATTGGCGTAGCCAGAGTCCCCTGCGAGCTGAGACCGACATGGAAGATATCCGTGCAGTCAGCGTCCCCAGGTCCTTCATGGATTCCACCATGAACCCTGCAGAATCCTGTATGTTACGTAGAAACAATTCACTGTCACTTCTATCCATTTTATCCAAATCCTCTAGTTATGTGCCTGACCACTTTACTATGGCTTTAGAAATAACATGTTCAGGCAATAGTGGGTCTTAACGTCACTCCTGAAGCAGTGTATATGGATTTGAGCGTAGTGTCAATCTTACGATCAGCTGGTTCTTTTAACGCGATAGATCCAGGAACAGGTAAAACCACCTTTTTAGACAGTCTGGAGACAGATGCGTCAACTATGGGTGGGTTTTCCCATTTTTTCCTATCCTCCTCAGGGAAGGGAAAAGAAACCAGAACCCTTTTTGGGATCTGGAATTTTTTCTCCGGGTTTTCCCAGGATTTTTCAAATATAGCGTTTAATTCTTTAGACGCAGGGAAGGTTAGCGAGGCTTTCTTATTGTCAGTGAAGTAAGCCTCCTCAACCTGCTCAGGTGGCGTGTCATTAATGTTTAACACATCTCTAATGGCCTCAATCATGAGCTGCACCCCCTTTGCAAGGGATGCTGCCCCCCTCAGCACATCCCCATCACCGTCTGCTGTATCAGAGTCAGTATCCGTGTCATCTTGCATAATGTGGGCAAGTGCACGTTTCTGTGGGAACATACTAGGGGATTTTGCAGGAATAGGAACAGAACCTGACCAAACTGCCATAGAATTCTTTAACACCTGAGTTTCAGTCTCAGTATGAGCTACCCTAGTAGAGATCTGGGAGATCATTCCTTTAATAGAGGACAACCACTCAGGCTCATTAATTGGGATCTGAGACAAAACATTACAATCCTGTGTACATGGAATGGATCCCTCCTGAGAGGAAACATCCTCTGCAGCATATGACACAGAGTCCCTAGACATGGCTATGTGAGACAACACACACACACACACACACACACACACACACACACACACACACACACACACACACACTCACACACGGAAATGTCAGACACATTTTTCCCCCAAGTATGCCACAGAGAGACACAGAGATTGGAGCCAACCCACACACAGCGCTTACTGAGGTAGATATAATACAACTACCTAGCGCTTACTGTGTACCTTAATAGACTACACAGTATATACACCCTGGAGTTGCTTGGAGGGACAGCTCTCCCTGTCAGCATCTCTGTAGAGGATCTGCAGGCAGGAAAATTGCGCTGAACGCTGCTGGGTCCGCTCTGAGGAGAAGCTCCGCCCCATGAACATGGCGCTGCTTCCCGCTCTTCAGTTCTTTATACTGGCCTGAGGATTTCTGCTGGCAGTGCAACCGAGGTCCCTGACAGACTTGCTGACCAGTGTTGGGCATCGGCGCTGGCTCAGGGCGCCCCTCACAGCGCTGCACTATGTACCGCTGAGCCTCCGGAGCACAATTAATACTGCGCTCCCACCCTGTTGCCGCCATCTTCAGACCGGCTCACCGCTTGCTGAGAGGGCCGGTGACTCACTCGCCACCGGAATTCTTCTGGCTCTGTTAGGGGGTGGCGGCATGCTGCGGGAGTGAGCGGTCGCCTGGGGCGGCTAACGATCATCACCCTTAGGAGCTAAAGTCCTGTCAGCGGAGATTGTGGCTCAAAACCCCTCAGGGCGGACACTACTCCCCCACTAAGTCCCACGAAGCAGGGAGGCTGTTGCCAGCAGCCTCCCTGTGCCTAACTTTACTCTTAGAAAAAAATAAAACTAAAGAAGTTCTAGGAGCTCCTCTAGCTGTGACCGGCTCCTCCGGGCACATTTTCTAAACTGAGTCTGGTAGGAGGGGCATAGAGGGAGGAGCCAGCCCACACTCTCAAACTCTTAAAGTGCCAGTGGCTCCTAGTGGACCCGTCTATAACCCATGGTACTAATGTGGACCCCAGCATCCTCTAGGACGTAAGAGAAATGGAGGATAAAATGGATAAATTATATATAGCTTGTGAGGAACATATAAAAGTAAACATTGCCTTAAAAAAACACACAAATATAAGACCACATTGTGTTCTGCCACCAGACACCTAGTGGATACGTCAGTAGCACAGATGCCCCCTTGGTTTAATTTACTAACACGGTGTAAATGTGCAGTAACCCATTGCAACATATCATCAGGTAGCTTTACGTGATCCATTGTAAGTTACACAATGAAAGTAGATGTCTTATTGGTTGCTATGGGTAACTGTATATATCTGCACTTAGGGCCCAATTCAGATAAGTACGCTAAAGTAGCTGCAAGTGCGATTTTCACTTTGCGGCACCTTGACACATGCGCAATGCTGACACAGCACATGCGCAGTTTGCCGATAATCGCTCAGTTCCATGGAACATCGGCTGTGTGTACCTTTCTGAATCAGGCCTTGATACATACCCCTTACTGAATGCTTAGTAAATTCCCTCCTCACTCCCCTGCCTTGATCGCCATTATCCGAAGCCTCGGCTGCTTAGAACTAATAACTGCAAATGGTTCAGAGGCTTTCCATAGACTGGCTGCCCCAGCTTTGGCCTATCCGTCCTGCGCCTGCTGAGGCAGTAATTCCACATTTAGACGCTATGTAATAGTTTCCTGAATACCAAAAGTATGAATTATTCAATGTAATCGTGTCATTCCATAATTCCCATAGTCCCACTGTGTTCATGTCACACATATTACATTTCTCTTGTACTGTAGACTTTTTTTTTTTAAGTTTGACGTGCTGGAATAAGCAATGATCCAGTTACTTTTAATATGCAAAGGAAACTTCACCCCCCGCAATGTAGTTTCCCATCTCTTCTGTGTGAAATATTTATAATATTATCCCTTACACTAGGTCCACGCGTCTCTGGCCACTCATTGGGGCAGATGTATTAAGCCTGGAGACGGCATAAGGAAGTGATAAACCAGTGATAAGTGCAAGGTGATAAAAGCACCAGCCAATCAGCTCCTAACTGTTAATTTACATATTGGTGCTGATTCGCTGGTGCGTTTATCATCTTGCACTTTTCACTGGTTTATCACTTCCTTATGCCTTCTCCAGGTTAATACATCTGCCCCTTTGTTCTCTATAGCTGTGAGCTATATATATATATCGGTGAAAAGGTGGTTCTTAGCGCTACACCAAATGAGTGAAAATAAAGAGAGTCTTGGTCCAGAGACAGTGGTAATGTCCAATTTCTCTGTCTCCAATCCACACTCCCTCTGACAGGGTGGCAGCCGTAATCCAGGTGACCGGTGTTCAGCCGGTCTGTTTTGATGGATCTAGAAAGAAGGTGAAAACAGCGCCTACTAGTGCAGTATATTAGGATCCTTCAAATGAAAACCTTCACCAGTTCAATAACACCCTTAGAAAAACGCAAGTACCATCATGAGTGGAGTCAACCACTTAATTAAATCGCACGCTCTCAAAAATAAGAATTTACTTACCGATAATTCTATTTCTCGTAGTCCGTAGTGGATGCTGGGGACTCCGTAAGGACCATGGGGAATAGCGGCTCCGCAGGAGACAGGGCACAAAAGTAAAAGCTTTAGGATCAGGTGGTGTGCACTGGCTCCTCCCCCTATGACCCTCCTCCAAGCCTCAGTTAGGATACTGTGCCCGGACGAGCGTACACAATAAGGAAGGATTTTGAATCCCGGGTAAGACTCATACCAGCCACACCAATCACACTGTACAACCTGTGATCTGAACCCAGTTAACAGCATGATAACAGCGGAGCCTCTGAAAAGATGGCTCACAACAATAATAACCCGATTTTTGTAACAATAACTATGTACAAGTATTGCAGACAATCCGCACTTGGGATGGGCGCCCAGCATCCACTACGGACTACGAGAAATAGAATTATCGGTAAGTAAATTCTTATTTTCTCTGACGTCCTAAGTGGATGCTGGGGACTCCGTAAGGACCATGGGGATTATACCAAAGCTCCCAAACGGGCGGGATAGTGCGGATGACTCTGCAGCACCGAATGAGAGAACTCCAGGTCCTCCTCAGCCAGGGTATCAAATTTGTAGAATTTTGCAAACGTGTTTGCCCCTGACCAAGTAGCAGCTCGGCAAAGTTGTAAAGCCGAGACCCCTCGGGCAGCCGCCCAAGATGAGCCCACCTTCCTTGTGGAATGGGCATTTACATATTTTGGCTGTGGCAGGCCTGCCACAGAATGTGCAAGCTGAATTGTACTACACATCCAACTAGCAATCGTCTGCTTAGAAGCAAGAGCACCCAGTTTGTTGGGTGCATACAGGATAACAGCAAGTCAGTTTTCCTGACTCCAGCCGTCCTGGAAACATATATTTTCAGGGCCCTGACAACATCTAGCAACTTGGAGTCCTCCAAGTCCCTAGTAGCCGCAGGTACCACAATAAGCTGGTTCAGGTGAAACGCTGACACCACCTTAGGGAGAAACTGGGGACGAGTCCGCAGCTCTGCCCTGTCCGAATGGACAATCAGATATGGGCTTTTGTGAGACAAAGCCGCCAATTCTGACACTCGCCTGGCCGAGGCCAGGGCCAACAGCATGGTCACTTTCCATGTGAGATATTTCAAATCCACAGATTTGAGCGGTTTAAACCAATGTGATTTGAGGAATCCCAGAACTACGTTGAGATCCCACAGTGCCACTGGAGGCACAAAAGGGGGTTGTATATGCAGTACTCCCTTGACAAACTTCTGGACTTCAGGAACTGAAGCCAATTCTTTCTGGAAGAAAATCGACAGGGCCGAAATTTGAACCTTAATGGACCCGAATTTGAGGCCCATAGACACTCCTGTTTGCAGGAAATGCAGGAATCGACCGAGTTGAAATTCCTCCGTGGGGGCCTTCCTGGCCTCACACCATGCAACATATTTTCGCCAAATGTGGTGATAATGTTGTGCGGTCACCTCCTTCCTGGCTCTGACCAGGGTAGGGATGACCTCTTCCGGAATGCCTTTTTCCCTTAGGATCCGGCGTTCAACCGCCATGCCGTCAAACGCAGCCGCGGTAAGACTTGGAACAGACATGATCCTTGCTGAAGCAAGTCCCTTCTTAGTATCTCTTGAAGTTCCGGGTACCAAGTCCTTCTTGGCCAATCCGGAGCCACGAGTATAGTTCTTACTCCTCTCCGTCTTATAATTCTCAATACCTTGGGTATGAGAGGCAGAGGAGGGAACACATACACCGACTGGTACACCCACGGTGTTACCAGAGCGTCCCTGCTATTGCCTGAGGGTCTCTTGACCTGGCGCAATACCTGTCCAGTTTTTTGTTCAGACGGGACACCATCATGTCCGCCTTTGGTCTTTCCCAACGGTTCACAATCATGTGGAAGACTTCCAGATGAAGTCCCCACTCTCCCGGGTGGAGGTCGTGCCTGCTGAGGAAGTCTGCTTCCCAGTTGTCCACTCCCGGAATGAACACCGCTGACAGTGTTATCACATGATTTTTCGCCCAGCGAAGAATCCTTGCTGCCATTGCCCTCCTGCTTCTTGTGCCACCCTGTCTGTTTACGTGGGCGACTGCCGTGATGTTGTCCGACTGGATCAGCATCGGTTGACTTTGAAGCAGAGGTCTTCCTAGGCTCAGAGCATTGTAAATTGCCCTTAGCTCCAGTATATTTATGTGGAGAGAAGTCTCCAGACTTGACCACACTCCTTGGAAATTTCTTCCCTGTGTGACTGCTCCCCAGCCTCTCAGGCTGGCATCCGTGGTCACCAGGACCCAGTCCTGAATGCCGAATCTGCTGCCCTCTAGTAGATGAGCACTCTGCAGCCACCACAGAATAGACACCCTTGTCCTTGGAGACAGGATTATCCGCTGATGCATCTGAAGATGCGATCCGGACCATTCGTCCAGCAGATCCCACTGAAAAATTCTTGCGTGAAATCTGCCGAATGGAATCGCTTCGTAAGAAGCCACCATTTTTCCCAGGACTCTTGTGCATTGATGCACTGACACTTGGCCTGGTTTTAGGAGGTTCCTAACTAGCTCGGATAACTCCCTGGCTTTCTCCTCCGGGAGAAACACCTTTTTCTGGACTGTGTCCAGAATCATCCCTAGGAACAGCAGACGTGTCGTCGGAATCAGCTGCGATTTTGGAATATTTAGAATCCACCCGTGCTGTCGTAGTACTACTTGAGATAGTGCTACTCCGACCTCCAACTGTTCTCTGGACCTTGCCCTTATCAGGTGATCGTCCAAGTAAGGGATAATTAAGACGCCTTTTCTTTGAAGAAGAATCATCATTTCGGCCATTACCTTGGTAAAGACCCGGGGTGCCGTGGACAATCCAAACGGCAGCGTCTGAAACTGATAGTGACAGTTCTGTACCACGAACCTGAGGTACCCTTGGTGAGAAGGGCAAATTGGGACATGGAGGTAAGCATCCTTGATGTCCAGGGACACCATATAGTCCCCTTCTTCCTGGTTCGCTATCACTGCTCTGAGTGACTCCATCTTGATTTGAACCTTTGTATGTAAGTGTTCAAAGATTTCAGATTTAGAATAGGTCTCACCGAGCCGTCTGGCTTCAGTACCACAAATAGTGTGGAATAATACCCCTTTCCTTGTTGTAGGAGGGGTACTTTGATTATCACCTGCTGGGAATACAGCTTGTGAATTGTTTCCAATACTGCCTCCCTGTCGGAGGGAGACGTTGGTAAAGCAGACTTCAGGAACCTGCGAGGGGGAGACGTCTCGAATTCCAATCTGTACCCCTGGGATACTACTTGTAGGATCCAGGGGTCCACTTGCGAGTGAGCCCACTCCGCGCTGAAACTCTTGAGACGACCCCCCACCGCACCTGAGTCCGCTTGTACGGCCCCAGCGTCATGCTGAGGACTTGGCAGAAGCGGTGGAGGGCTTCTGTTCCTGGGAAGGAGCTGCCTGCTGCAGTCTTCTTCCCTTTCCTCTACCCCTGGGCAGATATGACTGGCCTTTTGCCCGCTTGCCCTTATGAGGACGAAAGGACTGAGGCTGAAAAGACGGTGTCTTTTTCTGCGGAGATGTGACTTGGGGTAAAAAAGGTGGATTTTCCAGCTGTTGCCGTGGCCAACAGGTCCGATGGACCGACCCCAAATAACTCCTCCCCTTTATACGGCAATACTTCCATGTGCCGTTTGGAATCTGCATCACCTGACCACTGTCGTGTCCATAAACATCTTCTGGCAGACATGGACATCGCACTTACTCTTGATGCCAGAGTGCAAATATTCCGCTGTGCATCTCGCATATATAGAAATGCATCTTTTAAATGCTCTATAGTCAATAAAATACTGTCCCTGTCAAGGGTATCAATATTTTCAGTCAGGGAATCCGACCAAGCCACCCCAGCGCTGCACATCCAGGCTGAGGCGATCGCTGGTCGCAGTATAACACCAGTATGTGTGTATATACTTTTTAGGATATTTTCCAGCCTCCTATCAGCTGGCTCCTTGAGGGCGGCCGTATCTGGAGACGGTAACGCCACTTGTTTTGATAAGCGTGTGAGCGCCTTATCCACCCTAGGGGGTGTTTCCCAACGCGCCCTAACTGCTGGCGGGAAAGGGTATAACGCCAATAATTTTCTATCGGGGGAAACCCACGCATCATCACACACACTTCATTTAATTTATCTGATTCAGGAAAAACTACAGGTAGTTTTTTCACACCCCACATAATACCCTTTTTTGTGGTACTTGTAGTATCAGAAATATGTAACACCTCCTTCATTGCCCTTAACATGTAACGTGTGGCCCTAATGGAAAATACGTTTGTTTCTTCACCGTCGACACTGGAGTCAGTGTCCGTGTCTGTGTCTGTGTCGACCGACTGAGGTAATGGGCGTTTTAAAACCCCTGACGGTGTTTGAGACGCCTGGACAGGTACTAATTGGTTTGCCGGCCGTCTCATGTCGTCAACCGACCTTGCAGCGTGTTGACATTATCACGTAATTCCCTAAATAAGCCATCCATTCCGGTGTCGACTCCCTAGAGAGTGACATCACCATTACAGGCAATTGCTCCGCCTCCTCACCAACATCGTCCTCATACATGTCGACACACACGTACCGACACACAGCACACACACAGGGAATGCTCTGATAGAGGACAGGACCCCACTAGCCCTTTGGGGAGACAGAGGGAGAGTTTGCCAGCACACACCAAAACGCTATAATTATACAGGGACAACCTTATATAAGTGTTTTCCCTTATAGCATCTTAATATATTATAATATCGCCACACAAAATGCCCCCCCTCTCTGTTTTAACCCTGTTTCTGTAGTGCAGTGCAGGGGAGAGCCTGGGAGCCTTCCTAGCAGCTGAGCTGTGTAGGAAAATGGCGCTGTGTGCTGAGGAGAATAGGCCCCGCCCCCTTTTTGGCGGGCTTCTTCTCCCGTTTTTCTGACAACCTGGCAGGGGTTAAATACATCCATATAGCCCCAGAGGCTATATGTGATGTATTTTTAGCCAGCATAGGTACTTTCATTGCTGCCCAGGGCGCCCCCCCCAGCGCCCTGCACCCTCAGTGACCGTTGGTGTGAAGTGTGCTGAGAGCAATGGCGCACAGCTGCCGTGCTGTGCGCTACCTTAAGAAGACTGGGAAGTCTTCAGCCGCCGATTTCTGGACCTCTTCTCTCTTCAGCATCTGCAAGGGGGTCGGCGGCTCGGCTCCGGTGACCCATCCAGGCTGTACCTGTGATCGTCCCTCTGGAGCTAGTGTCCAGTAGCCTAAGAAGCCAATCCATCCTGCACGCAGGTGAGTTCACTTCTTCTCCCCTAAGTCCCTCGTTGCAGTGAGCCTGTTGCCAGCAGGACTCACTGAAAATAAAAAACCTAACAAAACTTTTACTCTAAGCAGCTCTTTAGGAGAGCAACCTAGATTGCACCCTTCTCGGCCGGGCACAAAAACCTAACTGAGGCTTGGAGGAGGGTCATAGGGGGAGGAGCCAGTGCACACCACCTGATCCTAAAGCTTTTACTTTTGTGCCCTGTCTCCTGCGGAGCCGCTATTCCCCATGGTCCTTACGGAGTCCCCAGCATCCACTTAGGACGTCAGAGAAATGGGAATTCCCGAACTGGATAGATTTCTCCCTTCAGCTCCAGAACCTCATGGTACTTCTAATGATCAATGATCACCAATGAAAAGAAAGAAGGTAGCCGAAATAGTGTAATAAAGTTTTAACACCAGTTTAATTGTTAAAAAACAAAGCAAATACCCGTACATCAAAATAATGTAAAAATAGCTTATCTGATGTGTAGTAGATACAGTTCGGTCTCTGTTCGGTCTCTGAGGAACAGAGACCGAACTGTATCTACTACACATCAGATAAGCTATTTTTACATTATTTTGATGTACGGGTATTTGCTTTGTTTTTTAACAATTAAACTGGTGTTAAAACTTTATTACACTATTTCGGCTACCTTCTTTCTTTTCATTGGTGATCATTGAGCATTAGAAGTACCATGAGGTTCTGGAGCTGAAGGGAGAAATCTATCCAGTTCGGGAATTCCCATTTTGAGAGCGTGCGATTTAATTAAGTGGTTAACTCCACTCAGAGCCGGCCATAGGCATAGGCAAACTAGGCAATTGCCTAGGGCATTTGATATGCCTAGGGGCATCAGCAGCTTCTGCTGATTAAAATGATATATGGCATGCCTATATTCTGTGTTTAGCATTTCATATGCAGATACAGCCACAGCCTCACACAGTATATAGGCATGCTGCATATCATTTTAATCAGCAGAAGCTGCTTGTGTACCCTTGCCACATAGCAATGCAAATAAGTTGCATTTTCATTAAAAAAATGTTCCCGACGTTAGCATTGAGGCAAGATTTATGAGGACACATCTGTATCCAAGCAGAGGCAGAAGTCACAGTGTTAGTGGCAGTGTGAGTGCTGTGTGCATGTGAGTGGGTTGGTTGTGCAGTAGTGTTCGTAATATGTGTAAGGAGCATTATGTGTGTCATGTAAAAATGTATTAATAATGTGCAACATATGTGTAAGGGGCACTGTGTGTGTCATTATGTGTATAAGGGCATTAATAATGTGCGGCATATGTGTAACAGGGTACTACTGTATGTGTCATTATGTGTATAGGGGCACTAATAATGTGCAGCCAATGTGTAGGGGGCACTATGTGTGTCATTATGTGTATAAGGGCATTAATAATGTGCGGCATATGTGTAAGGGACATTATGTGTAAAAGGGCATTAATAAAGGTTGTCATAATGTGTAAGGCACATTATGTTTATAAGGACATTAATAATGTTTCTCATATGTGTTAGGGGCATTACTGTGTGGCATTATGTGTTTAAGGTGCTCTACTATGTGGCGTTGCGTATAGAAAGGGCACTACTGTGTCGTCTAATATGAATAAAGAGCAATAGGGTGTGTTGTAATGTGAATAAGGAGCAATTCAGTGTGATGTAATGTGAATAAGGGGCTCTACTGTGAGGAGTAACGTTTATAAGGTAAAGTGATACTACTGTGGGATGTAATATGAATTATGGAAACTATCGCATGATCAAATGTGAATGTGCAGTACTGTGTGGCGTAATTGGAATTGGGGTTACTATTGTGTGGCCATGCCCCTTGCCAGCAAAAACACCCCCCTTTTTGGGCAGTGCGCCAAATGTGCGAACTGTTCCTATTTAAAATATAGGGGGTACAAACACCAAAATAAGGACTGCTATGGGCGAGGGGTGATGGTGCTGGGAAAGAAGTGCAAGGTCAGAGGCGGAACCAGTGGTGGTGCTAGGGGGCACCAGCGAAAATCTTGCCTAGGGCATCAGATTGGTTAGGGCCGGCTCTGACTCCACTCATGATGGTACTTGCGTTTTTCTAAGGGTGTTATTGAACTGGTGAAGGTTTTCATTTGAAGGATCCTAATATACTGCACTAGTAGGCGCTGTTTTCACCTTCTTTCTATATATATATATATTAGTGATGAGCGGGTTCGGATCCTCGGGATCCGACCCGCCCGAACTTCACCTTTTTTTTACACGGGTCCGAGCGACTCGGATCCTCCCGCCTTGCTCGGTTAACCCGAGCGCGCCCGAACGTCATCATCCCGCTGTCGGATTCTTGCGAGACTCGGATTCTATATAAGGAGCCGCGCGTCGCCGCCATTTTCACACGTGCATTGAGATTGATAGGGAGAGGACGTGGCTGGCGTCCTCTCCGTTATAGTAGAACACAGAGTGACTTAGTTAGTTATAATTGTGGGGAGGATTGGGGACGGGGAGCAGCTGTTAGGGAGTACAGTGCAGGGTTTTGATTATACCACACCAGTGAGTTTAATCCTTTGTTTCTCTGCCTGAAAAAAACGCTCCACCATATCTGTGCTCACTCAGTGTGCTGCACTGCTGCATGATATATCTGTGCTGAGTGCACTGCTCTGCTCACACTGCCTAATTGTGGGGACTGGGGAGCAGTTATAGCAGGAGTACAGTGCACAGTTTTGCTGACAGTGACCACCAGTCCAGTATACGTTTGTCTGCCTGAAAAACACTACTGTGGTTTTTTTTTCTTTCTTCATACTAGTTTAGCAGTCTGCTGACAGTGTCCACCAGGTCCGTTATACAGTATATTATATATATAAGCAGCAGTACGGTAGGCCACGGCTGTACCTACCTCTGTGTCGTCAGTGCACTCGTCGTCCATAAGTAATATAATACTATACTATCCATCCATCTACATTGTATACCTGTAGTGTTTTTTTTTTCTTCATACTAGTTTAGCAGTCTGCTGACAGTGTCCACCAGGTCCGTTATACAGTATACTATATATATAAGCAGCAGTACGGTAGGCCACGGCTGTACCTACCTCTGTGTCGTCAGTGCACTCGTCGTCCATAAGTAATATAATACTATACTATCCATCCATCTACATTGTATACCTGTGGTGTTTTTTTTTTTCTTCATACTAGTTTAGCAGTCTGCTGACAGTGTCCACCAGGTCCGTTATACAGTATATTATATATATAAGCAGCAGTACGGTAGGCCACGGCTGTATCTACCTCTGTGTCGTCACTCGTCGTCCATAAGTATAAGTAATAATAGTATACTATCCACCCATCTACATTGTATACCTGTGGTGGCTTTTAGTTGTGCGCAAAATATGGAGAACAAAAATGTGGAGGTTAAAAAAATAGGGAAAGATCAAGATCCACTTCCACCTCGTGCTGAAGCTGCTGCCACTAGTCATGGCCGAGACGATGAAATGCCATCAACTACGTCTGCCAAGGCCGATGCCCAATGTCATAGTACAGAGCATGTAAAATCCAAAACACAAAAGATCAGTAAAAAAATGACCCAAAAATCAAAATTAAAAGCGTCTGAGGAGAAGCGTAAACTTGCCAATATACCATTTACGACACGGAGTGGCAAGGAACGGCTGAGGCCCTGGCCTATGTTCATGGCTAGTGGTTCAGCTTCACATGAGGATGGAAGCACTCATCCTCTCGCTAGAAAAAAAAAAAGACTTGCGGCAAAAGCACAGCAAAGATGTCACGATCCGGGTATCTGGACGCCATTACTTACCCTTCAGATGCCTCCTGAGGCTGGCTCAGCGTTCCAGGACCGGACCCCATCCGTTATACTGATGTCCACATTCCTGCCTCCTCTCCTGTCACTCTGAGACGCGGTCACCGCGGCGCCATGTTACATCTGGAATGGCGTCTCCCGCGGCCTCCGCCGCTGTCCCTGAGTTCCTGCATGCAGAGTGTCAGAGTGGCGATTACGTCAGCCGCGGCCTCCGCTGTGCCTGCGTGGTTTAGATGTGCAATCATCAGTCTGGCGTCTCCTGTCTCCTGTGGCCGGCGCCGCCATTGCTGTTTCAATTCTCACATGGATTACAAACCAAACTTCCCTCCAAGTGTCTGCATGGGCGCAGCCATCTTGGATTTTGTCATCTGATCATTTCCACCAATCTGCTGTCTGTATTGTTAATCTGCATAATTGCCTAGCCAACCCCTTCCTTGCTGCAGGTATAAATATGCTGTGCCTGAGCAAGGAAGGCGTCAGTGCTTTGGTTGTCAAACCTAGTTCCAGTTTGTCTCTCTCCTGTGGTTGTTTTCCAGGTTCCAGTTCCTATCTCCAAACCTCCACTAAAGAGACCCGCACCAGCATTCCACCTGCGGTGTAGCCTGACTCTCCTATCCTCATTGGATTCACCTGCTTCCAGCTACAGAACCACCTGCTTTCAGCATCCAGCTTCCAGCAGAGGTCAGCTCTTCTTAAAGTGCCGGTACCCTTTTCTGCATATTATCATTTATCACCGGCATTATAATTTCACCGCTCTCAATCTCCAAACATCACTTCATATTTCATCGCTCTCAAGCTACATTTATTATTTGACTGGTTCCAGCCAGTACCCACTCCGTGCCAACATCAGTCTGGTTCCAGCCAGTACCCACAGCAGCCGTTTTATCCACAGCAGCCCAGCTTTTCCTGGAACACCAGCTGGTACGATCCTGGGCTATCTCCATTGCTACAGTCGGGCCTGGTAAGGACTTTCCAACTAGAAGATTATAAGAACTATCTCACACTACCAGAGCCCTGTGGCCCTTGCCACCCTGTAGTACCCAGGAACTGTATTTATTCTCTGCTGATTTTTATGTTTTCTTTTTACTACTGCTGTGTTACGGAGTTTTGTCATAAATAAACATCATTGACTTTTATCCTGGTTGTCGTGGTCACGCCTTCGGGCAATTCTGTTACATGTTACTTACATGTCTAGGGGTCTGATACAACCTCCCAGGTTCCACTATACCTCAGCCCCTACAACTGAGGCTGCCTCCCGTCAGCTCGGGCCCTCAGTTGTGACAAAAGAACTGTGCGTTCTTCGAAATCACAAATCCCAAAGGAGAGTCCAATTGTGTCGGTTGCGATGCCTGACCTTCCCAACACTGGACGGGAAGAGCTTGCGCCTTCCACCATTTGCAAGCCCCCTGCAAGTGTTCAAAGGAGCACCCGCAGTCCAGTTCCTGATAGTGAAATTGAAGATGTCAGTGTTGAAGTACACCAGGATGAGGATATGGGTGTTGCTGGCGCTGGGGAGGAAATTGACAAGGAGGATTCTGATGGTGAGGTGGTTTGTTTAAGTCAGGCACCCGGGGAGACACCTGTTGTCCGTGGGAGGAATATGGCCATTGACATGCCTGGTCAAAATACAAAAAAAATCAGCTCTTCAGTGAGGAATTATTTCAACAGAAATGCGGACAACTGGTGTCAAGCCGTGTGTTGCCTTTGTCAAGCTGTAATATGTAGGGGTAAGGATGTTAACCACCTCGGAACATCCTCCCTTATACGTCACCTGCAGCGCATTCATAATAAGTCAGTGACAAGTTCAAAAACTTTGGGCGACAGCGGAAGCAGTCCACTGACCAGTAAATCCCTTCCTCTTGTAACCAAGCTCGTGCAAACCACACCACCAACTCCCTCAGTGTCAATTTCCTCCGTACCCAGGAAAGCCAATAGTCCTGCAGGCCATGTCACTGGCAAGTCTGACGAGTCCTCTCCTGCCTGGGATTCCTCCGATGCATCCTTGAGTGTAACGCCTACTGCTGCTGGCGCTGCTGTTGTTGCTGCTGGGAGTCGATCGTCATCCCAGAGGGGAAGTCGGAAGACCACTTGTACTACTTCCAGTAAGCAATTGACTGTCCAACAGTCCTTTGCGAGGAAGATGAAATATCACAGCAGTCATCCTGTTGCAAAGCGGATAACTGAGGCCTTGACAACTATGTTGGTGTTAGACGTGCGTCCAGTATCCGCCGTTAGTTCACGGGGAACTAGACAATTGCTTGAGGTAGTGTGCCCCCGTTACCAAATACCATCTAGGTTCCACTTCTCTAGGCAGGCGATACCGAGAATGTACACGGACGTCAGAAAAGGACTCACCAGTGTCCTAAAAAATGCAGTTGTACCCAATGTCCACTTAACCACGGACATGTGGACAAGTGGAGCAGGGCAGACTCAGGACTACATGACTGTGACAGCCCACTGGGTAGATGTATTGCCTCCCGCTGCAAGAACAGTAGCGGCGGCACCAGTAGCAGCATCTCGCAAACGCCAACTCGTTCCTAGGCAGGCTACGCTTTGTATCACCGCTTTCCAGAATACGCACACAGCTGAAAACCTCTTACGGCAACTGAGGAAGATTATCGCAGAATGGCTTACCCCAATTGGACTCTCCTGGGGATTTGTGGCATCGGACAACGCCAGCAATATTGTGCGTGCATTACATCTGGGCAAATTCCAGCACGTCCCATGTTTTGCACATACCTTGAATTTGGTGGTGCAGAATTATTTAAAAAACGACAGGGGCGTGCAAGAGATGCTGTCGGTGGCCAGAAGAATTGCGGGCCACTTTCGGCGTACAGGCACCGCGTACAGAAGACTGGAGCACCACCAAAAACACCTGAACCTGCCCTGCCATCATCTGAAGCAAGAGGTGGTAGCGAGGTGGAATTCAACCCTCTATATGCTTCAGAGGATGGAGGAGCAGCAAAAGGCCATTCAAGCCTATACATCTGGCCACGATATAGGCAAAGGAGGTGGAATGCACCTGTCTCAAGCGGAGTGGAGAATGATTTCAACGTTGTGCAAGCTTCTGCAACCTTTTGAACTTGCCACACGTGAAGTCAGTTCAGACACTGCCAGCCTGAGTCAGGTCATTCCCCTCATCAGGCTTTTGCAGAAGAAGCTGGAGGCATTGAAGGAGGAGCTAAAACAGAGCGATTCCGCCAGGCATGTGGGACTTGTGGATGGAGCCCTTCATTCGCTTAACCAGGATTCACGGGTGGTCAATCTGTTGAAATCAGAGCACTACATTTTGGCCACCGTGCTCGATCCTAGATTTAAAACCTACCTTGGATCTCTCTTTCCGGCAGACACAAGTCTGCAGAGGTTCAAAGAACTGCTGGTGAGAAAATTGTCAAGTCAAGCGGAACGCGACCCGTCAACATCTCCTCCTTCACATTCTCCCGCAACTGGGGGTGCAAGGAAAAGGCTACGAATTCCGAGCCCACCTGCTGGCGGTGATGCAGGGCAGTCTGGAGCGACTGCTGATGCTGACATCTGGTCCGGACTGAAGGACCTGCCAACGATTACTGACATGTCGTCTACTGTCACTGCATATGATTCTCTCACCATTGAAAGAATGGTGGAGGATTATATGAGTGACCGCATCCAAGTAGGCACGTCAGACAGTCCGTACGTATACTAGCAGGAAAAAGAGGCAATTTGGAGGCCCTTGCACAAACTGGCTTTATTCTACCTAAGTTGCCCTCCCTCCAGTGTGTACTCCGAAAGAGTGTTTAGTGCCGCCGCTCTCCTTGTCAGCAATCGGCGTACGAGGTTACTTCCAGAAAATGTGGAGAAGATGATGTTCATTAAAATGAATTATAATCAATTCCTCCATGGAGACATTCACCAGCAGCAATTGCCTCCAGAAAGTACACGGGGACCTGAGATGGTGGATTCCAGTGGGGACGAATTAATAATCTGTGAGGAGGGGGATGTACACAGTGAAAGGGGTGATGAATCGGACGATGATGATGAGGTGGACATCTTGCCTCTGTAGAGCCAGTTTGTGCAAGGAGAGATTGATTGCTTCTTTTTTGGTGGGGGCCCAAACCAACCAGTCATTTCAGTCACAGTCGTGTGGCAGACCCTGTCGCTGAAATGATGGGTTCGTTAAAGTGTGCATGTCCTGTTTTTACAACATAAGGGTGGGTGGGAGGTCCCAAGGACAATTCCATCTTGCACCTCTTTTTTCTTTCATTTTTCTTTGCGTCATGTGCTGTTTGGGGAGTATTTTTTGGAAGGGCCATCCTGCGTGACACTGCAGTGCCACTCCTAGATGGGCCAGGTGTTTGTGTCGGCCACTAGGGTCGCTTAGCTTAGTCGTCACACAGCTACCTCATTGCGCCTCTTTTTTTCTTTGCGTCATGTGCTGTTTGGGGAGTATTTTTTGGAAGGGCCATCCTGCGTGACACTGCAGTGCCACTCCTAGATGGGCCAGGTGTTTGTGTCGGCCACTAGGGTCGCTTAGCTTAGTCGTCACACAGCTACCTCATTGCGCCTCTTTTTTTCTTTGCGTCATGTGCTGTTTGGGGAGTATTTTTTGGAAGAGCCATCCTGCGTGACACTGCAGTGCCACTCCTAGATGGGCCAGGTGTTTGTGTCGGCCACTTGGGTCGCTTAGCTTAGTCACACAACGACTTTGGTGCAGCTCTTTTTTTCTTTGCATCATGTGCTGTTTGGGGACTATTTTTTTAAGTGCCATCCTGTCTGACACTGCAGTGCCACTCCTAGATGGGCCAGGTGTTTGTGTCGGCCACTAGGGTCGCGTAGCTTAGTTGTCACACAGCTACCTCATTGCGCCTCTTTTTTTCTTTGCGTCATGTGCTGTTTGGGAAGTATTTTTTGGAATGGCCATCCTGCGTGACACTGCAGTGCCACTCCTAGATGGGCCAGGTGTTTGTGTCGGCCACTTGGGTCGCTTAGCTTAGTCACACAACGACTTTGGTGCAGCTCTTTTTTTCTTTGCATCATGTGCTGTTTGGGGACTATTTTTTGAAGTGCCATCCTGTCTGACACTGCAGTGCCATTCCTAGATGGGCCAGGTGTTTGTGTCGGCCACTAGGGTCGCTTAGCTTAGTCGTCACACAGCTACCTCATTGCGCCTCTTTTTTTCTTTGCGTTATGTGCTGTTTGGGGAGTATTTTTTGGAAGGGCCATCCTGCGTGACACTGCAGTGCCACTCCTAGATGGGCCAGGTGTTTGTGTCGGCCACTAGGGTCGCTTAGCTTAGTCGTCACACAGCTACCTCATTGCGCCTCTTTTTTTCTTTGCGTCATGTGCTGTTTGGGGAGTATTTTTTGGAAGGGCCATCCTGCGTGACACTGCAGTGCCACTCCTAGATGGGCCAGGTGTTTGTGTCGGCCACTTGGGTCGCTTAGCTTAGTCACACAACGACTTTGGTGCAGCTCTTTTTTTCTTTGCATCATATGCTGTTTGGGGACTATTTTTTTAAGTGCCATCCTGTCTGACACTGCAGTGCCACTCCTAGATGGGCCAGGTGTTTGTGTCGGCCACTAGGGTCGCTTAGCTTAGTCGTCACACAGCTACCTCATTGCGCCTCTTTTTTTCTTTGCGTCATGTGCTGTTTGGGGAGTATTTTTTGGAAGGGCCATCCTGCGTGACACTGCAGTGCCACTCCTAGATGGGCCAGGTGTTTGTGTCGGCCACTTGGGTCGCTTAGCTTAGTCACACAACGACTTTGGTGCAGCTCTTTTTTTCTTTGCATCATGTGCTGTTTGGGGACTATTTTTTTAAGTGCCATCCTGTCTGACACTGCAGTGCCACTCCTAGAGGGGCCAGGTGTTTGTGTCGGCCACTAGGGTCGCTTAGCTTAGTCGTCACACAGCTACCTCATTGCGCCTCTTTTTTTCTTTGCGTCATGTGCTGTTTGGGGAGTATTTTTTGGAAGGGCCATCCTGCGTGACACTGCAGTGCCACTCCTAGATGGGCCAGGTGTTTGTGTCGGCCACTAGGGTCGCTTAGCTTAGTCGTCACACAGCTACCTCATTGCGCCTCTTTTTTTCTTTGCGTCATGTGCTGTTTGGGGAGTATTTTTTGGAAGGGCCATCCTGCATGACACTGCAGTGCCACTCCTAGATGGGCCAGGTGTTTGTGTTGGCCACTTGGGTCGCTTAGCTTATTCTCACAACGACTTTGGTGCAGCTCTTTTTTTCTTTGCATCATGTGCTGTTTGGGGACTATTTTTTTAAGTGCCATCCTGCCTGACACTGCAGTGCCACTCCTAGATGGGCCAGGTGTTTGTGTCGGCCACTAGGGTCGCTTAGCTTAGTCGTCACACAGCTACCTCATTGCGCCTCTTTTTTTCTTTGCGTCATGTGCTGTTTGGGGAGAGAATTTCGTCGCCCTCTTCCTCGCCCTAGTATTGCTACTTACTTCGGACGCCTGCGACGACAAGGAAGATGAAGAGGAGGAAGAAGAAGAGCTGCGAGAACTAGAGCTCGCGGAGGACCCCGATACTGACTGCACCACCTCACCTGATGCTGTAGACTGTTCCGACCTGGAATCCTCTGGCGCGTCAACCTCGACGTCTTCATCCATGAAGCCTGCCATCCCTTCGTCCTCGTGTTCTACAAAAGACAAAGAAGAGGTGGACTCGGCTCTTACTCGCGGCGCATGCCGAGCCCCACGAGCGGGGGGCCCTGCGCCTGCGCGCCCCTGCCCATCCCGTCCTTGCCCTAGCTCCAATTCCGCAGCGGCTGCTCCAAGCTCCCGGCAGGCGCGGGCCACCCGCTGCGCTGCTGAGGCTCCCCGCCTGCCGAACCCGCCTACCTCCGCAGACGCGCCGGAACTTGCTGCCGCCCTCGGGGAGGCCACTGCGGCAAGCGGCCCCAACGCCTCCACCACTGTGGCCAGGGCCGACGCCAGTGCCCCGGGAGGGTTCCGACCGCCGCGAAAACCGGTAACTGACCCCGAAGGACCCCCGGCCAGCGCCCGGGCGCGATCCCGCGCCCACCGCCCGACGGTCGTGCTCCCGGCACCCGCCGTCCGCCGCCCAGGCGGGAAAGTGGGGGCACCCCTGTCGGAACCCCCACTCTCCCCATCAGAAAACGCCTCCTCCCCTTGGAACTCAGAGTTATCCCCCGAACCTGGGGAGGAGCCGCCATCCTGCCACGCAGCGCGTGCTGCGGCCGTCCGGCCGCTGACCCATTCCCTGTCGCCTCGCCTCCCCCGGAAGCACTGCATTCTGGCTCCGGTGAAGTATTTTGGGTAGACAGGGAGGGCCGCGGTGCTGCTGCGCGCGGTCCCGCGCGTACAGCACCGCCCGCGGTGGGCACACGCGCACGCCGTGTATGCGCCCCAGCACCGCTCACTGAAAGGACCTCTTGCCCCTGCCTTGGTCTCTCCTGCCCAGCGCTGCCTTCAACTGACATGCGCTGCACCCCCCTGTCCGTCCCCCTCCCCCGGCCCCTGCCAGCCCCCGGCTGCCGGGGAGCTATGAGAGGGGACAGAAGCGCTGGTGATGTCCCTGCGCGCCCCCGTGCGCGGTTGCGGCCACTTGCGGTGAGCGCGGGTGCGCGCGCACCTCGTGCGCGCGTCCCACTGCCGCCCGCCGTGAATGTCCCATCCGCCGCATCCACTGCTGCCGCCGCGCGAGGCTCAGATACAGGCCCCTCGCGGCGAACAGGCGACCTCTGTCCGGCCCTCTCCCCCTGCCCGGCACTTCCACCCGGCCTTGGACAATATTAATGTCTGCACAGCAGTATGCTGACACTGAAGGATGGCACTGGCAGGGGGGAACACAGCAGAATTGCACCCAAAATTACCACAAAATATGTGTGGACAATATTAATGTCTGCACAGCAGTATGCTGACACTGAAGGATGGCACTGGCAGGGGGGAACACAGCAGAATTGCACCCAAAATTACCACAAAATATGTGTGGACAATATTAATGTCTGCACAGCAGTATGCTGACACTGAAGGATGGCACTGGCAGGGGGGAACACAGCAGAATTGCACCCAAAATTACCACAAAATATGTGTGGACAATATTAATGTCTGCACAGCAGTACTCACCAAGGCAAAATCCCCACAAGAGAGATCTAAAATGGCCTCACCTTTCTTATATATCACAAACCCTCCCCTTCAAAAAAGGCTGTACTTTCCTCACAGCTAGGTCCACCCCTCACCAGATGTTTAACTCTTTCCTTTCCTATGCAGTCAATTCTCTCTCCTAAAGATATAGTATATGTTGTAAATACTGCTAGTGCATGCATGAAAATATACCAAATTAATAACAGGAATGCACTGTGAAAAGTCCTGTGCAGTATAATGTAACATATGTATAATATATAATTTAAGTGCACAGTCTGGATCTTGATCCTTAGAGGAGGGGAGGGCCCTCAGGCAGTGGGGCCCACCGGTGCATACCCCTTGGGCCAGTCTGACCCTGTATTGCTTCTGATTCCATGAAACAACATCTGAATCAGGCCCAACAGTATTCTGGGTTGAGAATTTGACAGTGATGTTGGAAGTCACGGGCTGCCACATCACTGCCTGGCGGGCTGGAGCAACAGGAGTAAATCCATTCTGCACATGTGAGCTTGCTGCGGTCGCATCCCATGCGATCACGTCAGTTAGGTGATGAAGCATAATGTGACTAATTTAGAGTTGTGCACATTCCTGCTTTGCAAACGGATGCTGCAGTGTATCGCACTGAGCATGCCCAGTAGCCAAACATACGCAACTTTGAGCAAATACGAGTGACTCCCTGTTGTATGCATCTCAGCTGCAACTCCCCTGGCTGGGGCAGTGGGCGTAACTGGGCTGCAACTGGGTGTAGACACGTAGGATAAGAGCATACATGCCTACTCTCCCGGGAAGCTGCGGGAGGCTCCCGTTTTTTGGGATAGCCTCCCGCACCCCTGGAAGAGTCGGCAGGTCTCCCGCATCCTGCTTGCACCCTAGTGATGTGGTCAGGGTGAAAAGATAAACTCCCGTATACGCAAGTTCGTGATGTGGGGAAGGGGTTAAAATGACGCAAATTGCATCATTTTAGCCCCACCCCCTTCCCATGGACCCATGAATCGCGGTGTTTCCCGATGTGGGGGTGGGGCTTAATGATGTCATAGCCCGGCCTCGCCCCCTGAAGTCTCCTGCAGTGTCTCCTCTCCGGGCTTCTCCCGGAGAGGAGATATTAAAAGTCGACTAGTACGGATAAGAGTTCCGTGGTTGTATATACGGAATTGCGGAGTACTAAGAGGCGATCGCTCGCAGAGATCCATCTGATTTCAAATGCGCACTGACCGTGAGCGAGGCTACTGCCACATCCAGATGGACTGGGGCGCTGCCGCCATCTACGAATACAGGAGGTCATTTAGACCTGATCGCACGCTGCCGTTTTTCGCAGCAGTGCGATCAGGTCTGACGTGCCCCTGCACATGGGTCGCAATGCGCAGGCACGTCGATCCCTGCCGACGGCTGTCGCCAGGGAGCGACGAATCTAACAAAGAAATCAATCGCACTGGTGATCACTAGAAGATTGACAGGAAGAGGCCGTTCGTGGGCGTCAACTGACTGTTTTCAGGGAGTGCCCATGCGAACGCAGGCGTGCCCGGCCATTTCCAGGGAGGGATCCTGCTCTGTCCTGGTTCATCGCAGCGGCTGAGTAAGTCCTGAGCTGTGCAGAGACTTTTGTTTGTGCAGCTCTCTGCACGAGCGTTTGCAGCCCTGCCCAGCGTTTTCCCCCCTCCCCTGTAGGCGGCGATTACCTGGTCGCAGCAGTGCAAAAAAAAGCCTGCGTGCGACCAGGTCTGAATTAGGCCCACAGGCAAAGATCTGCATCTATTTTCACAATCGCAGTGCGTGGAGATATCAATCAGCCCAGATGACGAAGGAAACTGCAGATCTTTAAGTCGGCAGCGTCAGTCATTTGTCAAAAGGCAGAGGATAGAGTTATTCCTGCTGAGTGGAAGCAGTGCCACCTCTACAAAGGCTCTGCGCAATATATAGCTGGTTACTGGCTGCTTTTATAAATAGACACGTCACTTGTATTTCTTGTGCCTAATGGGAACACTCAATTCACGTCACTTTATAATGGTTTCAGGTAGTAGGTTAACATCTGCTTCCAGCATCTCTGCTCTGTCCTACATTTATAAGTCATCAGTCCCTGAAACTAATTCCCAATATGGTCAGAATTGCTCAGCGCCTGTCAGTGTGTTCCACACCTGTGACCACAAAACCACCAAGGGAAGACGGTGAGCCGCTGTTCAGACGGTACATCCACAAGAATACATCTCTGCATGCTGATTCAGCCTTGCAGACAGTAGAGCACGATTCGAAAGGACTCTGCAAGGATTGTACTAAAATATTTAAGGAAACCTCCAGCTTTCTTTAATCGTCTTCATTTTAATAAACCTGAATTATTAGTTTTGCCAATATATATCTATATCTAAATACTTTGTTAGATACACTCTTCCGCAGTGTGTATCTGAAGGTGGTGTAGGCACGTACAGTATCATATATTGTCCTTTTTCAGATAGAGGGAAATCCTCTGCTGCCCAACGTACCTTGCAACTCCACAGAGCTAATATTTTTGCATGCTGTTACTTGTAGTGGATCAAATGGGCACTATAAATGGGGCGACCATCATGAAGTGATGTAATAGTCATGAATAACTTCTTATTGCCCTCGGAGTAAAATAAATACATTTATATTGCCCCACTGTTATGTAGTATTCCGCCTGTAATATTGTCCTCCTGATAAAATCTGCCTTTTTTTCTCGTGGTTTGGGCACGGCCGCGGGCGGTTTGGGATTTTGCTAATGCCGCACATTTTTGCCTGCACAAAGCGTGTAATTTTGCCCCAATTTACCCTAGAGCCAGTAGTCATGTAATATAGCCCTGTGTCTGATGCTACCCTGCTTCAGTGGTCAGAGATAATGCCTGCAGAATTCTTCAGGTTCTCCAAGAAGGAGGGGGCAGACATAACAGGAAGGCATATCCACTCTCTCATGACGGATGGCATAGACACTCCCCTTAGTACCACCGGGGAGGTGGGGTCTTAACGGCCCTGGTGATCCCTAGTAATAGGCTGAGATTTTACAAGTATAAGGGTCTGTTTACTAAGCCTTGTAGAGAGATAAAGTGGACGGAGATAAAGTACCAACCAACCAACCAACTGTCTTTTTCTTTCAAACAAAGTCTATACTAGCATGGCAGTTAGGAGCTGATTAACTGGTACTTTATCTCCATCAATTTTAACTCTCACCGAGGCTTAGTAAATACAGTAGATCCCATAGTTGCCACCACAAAGAGAGCCAAAAGGGGAGTGGGGAGAGTACTGATTACCCTGGCTCATCTGGAGGGGGTTAAGACCAGCCATGGAGGAGGTGGAATGCTCCCCTCCTACTGTAGGTGCATACAACCGTGAAGCATAGTATTTGAATTCAAAGTTTTACTGAGTTTGCGTGGGCACACCCAGGGTCGGACTGGCCCACAGGGGTCCCAGGGAAACCACCAGTAGGCCCCACTGCCTGAGTGCCCACTCCATCCTCTAGGGATCAGGTTCCAGACTGTGCACTTGTATTATACATGGTAGATATGTTGCATTACACTGCACTAGACTATTGAGTATTTCAAGCCTCTGTGGAGGCTGGTCACACCCCCTTTGTAGGCTGGTCACCCCCCCTTTGTAGGCTGGCCACACCCTTAAGTATGGACCCCTATCACTGCATTCCCCCCAGTGGGCCCTTCATGCCCCAGTCCGACACTGGGCACACCTTCCCGTTTGGCCAAAGCTCCACTAGTATTTCCCGGCTGTATTTCTCGCCATCCCTGATCACCACCAAACTAGGAACACCGAGAACAAAGGGCTTAAAAAATAAGGTTTTATAAAATGGAAATGTCTATAAATAAACTAATTTTATTTTATTTTGTTAAATTAAGAACAATAGCTACAGTAAAATGGTCTATTTACCACCAACCTGGAGGATTTATAACAGTTCCCCTTTAATGGATATTTTCCCCTTGCCGTATTCTGTTTAGTATATTTTTCCAGCCTGTTCTACACAGCGGCTTATCTTCGCTTCATAGTTATGTAAGTGCCATTGAGGAGCTGAAGCAGGAGAGTTACACCCAGCACTGCGACTATGTTGACTTTGCACAACTGTTTCTGTGCAGTTTGCATTCCATGGAATGGACACCTATTAGTTTATGCCAAAGCAGCCTCTCTGCTTATCGACTAAAATAGCTGGAACATTAGTCATGAGAGTTTGCTAGTTGTATACAAAGACATATGGTATTGCACCAGCATGCAGGCTGTATACCATTGCTGGGGCCGTTGTGCTATGATGTAGGCAGCATGTACAAACAAGCTCGTTGGCAGGGCACTGATGGAGAGAAGAATGCCGCTGTGCCACTGCGGTCTGTAAGCCTGGCAGCACGCAGCACCTTTACCAGCCAATCACCTATCACTTTAATCAGTTAGGTGAAGATTAGAAGATTGGAAGCAACTAGGTAATTGGTTGCTATGGTTTACAGCAAGCGTGATATTTGCAACAGGTTATTAACTAAGGTTTTCAGTGTATATTGGCTTTTCCACCAGCAGGCTCTAGTTATTATTATTATTATTATTATCCTTTATTTATATGGCGCCACAAGGGTTCCGCAGCACCCAAGTACAGAGTGCATAAACAAATAAACAGGAAAACAGCAACTTACAGTTGATGACAATATAGGACAAGTACAGGGTAAACAAACATAGCTACATCAGCAGATGACACTGGAATAAGTAACAGGTGGCAGAAGACCGCTGGATTTGGTGCAGTTGAAGATCATTAAAGAAAGAAAAAGGATAAGCACATGAGGGAAGAGGGCCCTGCTCGTGAGAGCTTACATTCTAAAGGGGAGGGGTAGACAGACAGGGGTGACACAGATGGAGTACATAGAGAGCATGGAACAGAGGGTTAGGATGAGATTTGGCTGGATTAGGTGAAGAAGTGGATATTGAGACCCCGTTTGAAGTTTTGTAGAGAGGTGGAGAGTCTGAGGGGGAGAGGTAGGGAATTCCGGAGATGTGGTGCAGCAGGTGAAAAATCTTGGAGGTAGGAGTGGGAGGAAGTAATCCGTAGGCTGGAGAGTCTGCGTGCATTAGCAGAGCGAAGAGGACGGGTGGGAGTGTAAAGGGAGATAAGGTCAGAGATGTAGATGGGAGATGAGTGGGTGAGGGCTTTTTTTTAAGTGGGTGTGAGAAGCTTGAAATGGATTCTGAAAGGGAAGGGGAGCCAGTGAAGGTCTTGTAAGAGAGGAGAGGTGGACGTAGTGCGTTTGATGAGGAAAATGAGCCAGGCAGCAGCATTGAGGATAGATTGGAGTGGAGAGAGGTATTTGTCAGGAATGCCAGCCAGGAGGAGATTACAGTAGTCCAGTCTGGAGATGACCAGTGAGTGGATAAGAGTAGCATCCTGGGTCAGAAAGGGTCTGATCCTGGAATTATTTTTTAGATGAAAACGGCAGGTTTATGAGAGGTGCTGAATGTGTGGTTTGAAGGAGAGGGAGGAGTCAAGGATTACTCCAAGATAGCACACTTGAGGGCTAGAGGAGATAGTAATGCCATCAATAGATAATGAGATTGTAGGGGTGAGGTTATGCGGGATAGAGGGAAGATGATCAGCTCGGTCTTAGACATGTTAAGTTTAAGAAAGCGCAGGAAGCCAGGAAGAGATAGCAGAGAGACAGTTGGAGATACAAGTGAGGAGAGCAGGGGAGAGGTCTGGAGAGGAAAGATAGATTTGGGTGTCATCAGCATAGAGCTGATATTGGAAACCAAAAGAACTAAGGAGCTTACCTAGTGAGGACGTATAGAGAGAGAAAAGAAGAGGACCAAGGACAGAACCTTGGGGTACACCTACAGTTAGTGGAAGTGAGGGGGAGGTGGAGTCATGAGAGGAGACAGAGAATGAACGGTCAGAGAGGTAGGAAAACAGCCAAGAGAGGGCAGTACCATGCAGACTAATGGAGTGAAGGATTTGCAGTAGGAGAGGATGATCCACAGTGTCAAAAGCAGCAGAGAAATCAAGTAGAATAAGTAGAGAGTAGTGTCCCTTAGATTTAGCAGCATGGAGGTCATTGCATACTTTTGTAAGGGCAGTTTCAGTGGAGTGGAGAGGACGGAAGCCAGACTGGAATGGGTCAAGCAGTGAGTGTGAGGAAAGAAAGGAAGTAAGGCGGTTGTAGACAATACGCTCAAGGAGTTTGGAGGCAAAAGGGAGGAGAGAGATGGGTCGGTAGTTGGAGAGAGTGTTTGGATCAAGGGTAGGTTTTTTAAGAATAGGAGAGATGAGTGCATCCTCAAAAGCAGAGGGGGCAGTGCCTGATGAGAGGGAGAGATTGAGAAGGTGGGAAAGATTGGAACAGGCAGAAGGAGAGAAGTAGCGGAGGAGGCGGGAGGGGATAGGGTCAAGTGGGGAGGTGGTGACGGGACAGGAACGAATGAGGGCCATGACTTCCTCTCCAGATGCATGGGAGAAAGATGTCAGAGTTGATGGGAGGGATGGGGAGGGATGGTAAAGGATGGGAGGAGGCTGGTTACTGATGGTCTGGTGTGATGTAATGTCCTGACGTATGGAGTCAATTTTGGATGTGAAGTAAGTGGCATGGTCAAGAGCAGAGAGTGAGGAAGGGAGATGAGGTGGAGGTGGGCAGAAGAGTGAGTTGAGAGTGGCAAAGAGGCGCCGGGGGTTGGAAGACTGGGAGGAGATGAGGTTCTTGAAGTATGACTGTTTAGCAAGAGAAAGGGCAGCACTGAAGGATGAGAGCATAAGTTTGAAATGGAGGAAGTCTGCCTTAGAGCGTGATTTCCTCCAGTGTCGCTCAGCAGTACGTGAGCATTTTTGCAGATATCTGGTGCATTTGGTGTGCCAGGGTTGAGGTGTTAATTTGCGAGGGTGAATAGTAGTTGGTGGAGCAAGAGTCAAGAGCAGAAGTAAGGGATGCATTGTATATGGAAGTGGCTTGTTCAGGGAATGAGAGAGAGGGAATAGGAGAGAGAAGTGAGTCAAACAGGGAGGAAATGAATGTGGGCCCTCATTCCGAGTTGTTCGCTCGCAAGGCGATTTTAGCAGTATTGCACATGCTAAGCCGCCGCCTACTGGGAGTGAATCTTAGCTTCTTAAAATTGCGAACGAAAGATTCGCAATATTGCGATTACACATCTCGTAGCAGTTTCAGAGTAGCTTCAGACTTACTCGGCATCTGCGATCAGTTCAGTGCTTATCGTTCCTGGTTTGACGTCACAAACACACCCAGCGTTCGCCCAGACACTCCTCCGTTTCTCCAGCCACTCCCGCGTTTTTTCCGGAAACGGTAGCGTTTTTTCCCACACGCCCATAAAACGGCCTGTTTCCGCCCAGTAACACCCATTTCCTGTCAATCACACTACGATCGCCTGAGCGAAGAAAAAGCCGTGAGTAATAATCCTAACTTCATAGCAAATTTACTTGGCGCAGTCGCAGTGCGGACATTGCGCACGCGCACTAAGCGGAAAAACGCTGCGATGCGAAGAAATTTTCAGAGCGAACGACTCGGAATGACCTCCCTGGTGTCAATAGCCTCAATGTTACGCATAATGGGGGTAATTCCAAGTTGTTCGCAGCAGGAAATTTTTTAGCAGTTGGGCAAAACCATGTGCACTGCAGGGGGGGGCAGATATAACATTTGCAGAGAGAGTTAGATTTGGGTGGGTTATTTTGTTTCTGTGCAGGGTAAATACTGGCTGCTTTACTTTTACACTGCAATTTAGATTGCAGATTTAACTCACCACACCCAAATCTATCTCTCTCTGCACATGTTATATCTGCCTCCCCTGCAGTGCACATGGTTTTGCCCAACTGCTAACAAAGTTCCTGCTGCGATCAACTCAGAATTACCCCCAGTGATGGTAGCCTTAGGATGTAGAGATGGGGAAGCAGAGAGAGAGAGAGAGAGATATGTTAAAGGAGAGCAGGTGGTGGTCAGAGAGGGGAAATGGGGAGTTGGAAAAATCAGAAATATCACAACGGTGAGTGAAGACCAGATCCAGTGAGCTTCCATTCACATGGGAGGGTGAGGAGGTCCACTGGGAGAGACCAAGTGAAGAGGTGAGATTAAGGAGTTTAGAGGCAGGGGATTGTGTGGGGATGTCATTAGGGATGGTGAAATCACCTAGGATAATGGAGGGAATGTCAGAAGAGAGGAAGTGGGGAAGCCAGGAAGCAAATTTGTCAATGAATTTGGAAGCAATGCCAGGGGGGTGGTAAATGACAGCTACTCTAAGATGGACTGGTTGGAAGAGGCGTATAGTATGGACCTCAAATGTAGAGAATGTAAGGGATGGTTCTGGTGGTATGATTTGGTAGGAGTAACTAGAAGTAACTAGGACTCGGAGTAACTAGTTATTAGTACATAACCTCCAATTAATAAACTTGTTACTTTATCACTTGGGTTTCCTTCAGTGTTTATGTTGCCCTTGGATACCAGGGTTTTGGATGCAGTTGTATCCACAGTGCAGTTACACCAACAAATATATTTTCTCCATAGAGAAATGCAGTTGTCTCCCTCACCTGCTGACTTTGTCCTTTGGCTAAAACATACTTACCATCATACTTACACCTCATCCCAATCTGTCCATGTCAAGCCCACAATTGGTCCAGCCACCCCATACATCTTCCTCTACCCAACTATGGTCTGTTTTGCCCCTTGAAGCCACCCACACCTTTATTGAAATAGGCCACACACTCCCAGTGCTGTAACGAGGGGTGTATGACAGATGGACAGCCTTGGAGCAAGGGGTGGCACATTCACATCGCGCCATTCTGCGAAACTCCGCCCCCCGAGCAGGAGTACTCGGGAAGAGATAGGAGGAGCAGACAAGCTGGAAGGAGGAGGCGGCCGGTGTGAGGGAGGTGAGGCGGCCCGACCCAAAGAGCGGGAAGATCCTCTATATGTAAGTAGTCTCTCTCCCCCCCCCCTCTCCCTTCCTTCCGCCCCACTTGACACTTGCCTGCCGTACTGTGTAAAATGGGGATAGCTGCCTGCCGCACTGTGTAAAATGGGAACACCTGCTTGCCGTACTGTGTAAAATGGGGACACCTCTCTGCCGTACTGTGTAAAATGGGGACACTTGCCTGCCATACTGTGTAAAATGGGGACACTTGCCTGCTGTACTGTGTAAAATGGGGACACTTGCCTGCCGTACTCTGTAAAATAGGGACACGTGCCTGCCGAAATGTGTAAAATGGGGACTCTTGCCTGCCGTAATGTGTAAAAGGGGGACACTTGCCTGCCGTACTGTGTAAAATGGGGACTCTTGCCTGCCGTAATGTGTAAAATGGGGACACTTGCCTGCCGTACTGTGTAAAATGGGGACACATGCCTGCCGTAATGTGTAAAATGGAGACTCTTGCCTGCCGTAATGTGTAAAATGGGGACTCTTGCCTGCCGTACTGTGTAAAATGGGGACACGTGCCTGCTGTAATGTGTAAAATGGGGAGTCTTGCCTGCCGTACTGTGTAAAATGGGGAGTCTTGCCTGCTGTACTGTGTAAAATGGGCAGTCTTGCCTGCCGTACTGTGTAAAATGGGGACTCTTGCCTGCCGTACTGTGTAAAATGGGGACTCTTGCCTGCCGTAATGTGTAAAATGGGGAGTCTTGCCTGCGTAATGTGTAAAATGGGGACACGTGCCTGCCGTAATGTGTAAAATGAGGAGTCTTGCCTGTGTAATGTGTAAAATAGGGACACGTGCCTGCCGTAATGTGTAAAATGGGGACTCTTGCCTGCCGTAATGTGTAAAAGGGGGACACTTGCCTGCCGTGCTGTGTAAAATGGGGACTCTTGCCTGCCGTAATGTGTAAAATGGGGACACTTGCCTGCCGTACTGTGTAAAATGGGGACACATGCCTGCCGTAATGTGTAAAATGGAGACTCTTGCCTGCCGTAATGTGTAAAATGGGGACACGTGCCTGCTGTAATGTGTAAAATGGGGAGTCTTGCCTGCCGTACTGTGTAAAATGGGGACTCTTGCCTGCCGTACTGTGTAAAATGGGGACTCTTGCCTGCCGTAATGTGTAAAATGGGGACACTTGCCTGCGTAATGTGTAAAATGGGGACACGTGCCTGCCGTAATGTGTAAAATGAGGAGTCTTGCCTGTGTAATGTGTAAAACGGGGACACGTGCCCGCTGTAATGTGTAAAATGGGGACTCTTGCCTGCCATACTGTGTAAAATGGGGACTTTTGATTTTTTTTATTCCCCTGTGGTGGCCGTGATGATATCAGATGAGGCCACGCCCACTTTAAGGAGACCACACCCATTTTAATGAGGCCACACACCCTTGCCGGGAGCGCGATCACTTTTTCTTTTTATAGCACTGGGTGGGAGCCAAATTGGCTAGAAACGGCCCTGCACTTACACACGCAAAGCCCCCTGTAGCAGTGACGCTTACACACAATATGCCGCACAGTCACACACACACAGATACACACACACACATACTGTACATACATTACACACATACACAGTCACACATATATTACACATACACATACATAGTCATACACACACACTTTCACTCACTCACTCACTCACTCACTCACTCACTCACTCACTCACTCTCTTTCAATCCTCTTAGCTAAGGAAGTCTGGCAGATCGAAGCTGGAGCAGATCATCCTCCTGTTCAGCCTGGTCCCGTGTAGCTCTGCCCCCCCAGTTCCGTGTAGCTCCGCCCCCTTTTTACGTCAGCACACTGCACTGACACAGAGGAGGGGAAGAGGAGACTTCATGCTGCTGGCGCTGGCCCTGCTGCCTGTTATAGAGTGTGACAGGCGCACAGAGCCGGTTCTAGACCTTGTGGCGCCCAGGGCGAAAGTTTCCTTTTGCGCCCCCCCCCCAACAGGTAAAGCAGGTTTAGTGCGCGCCGTAGGTGCGTTGTAAAAAATTGGGGCGTGGCTTCATAGGGAAGGGGTGTGGCTACAGTTATGCCCCTGTAGTTGTGCCCCCTGTAGTTTTGACCCCAGTAGAGTTGTGCCCCTATAGTTATGCCCCCTGTAGAGGTTTGCCCCCTGTAGCTGTACCCCCAGTAGAGTTGTGCCCCTTGTAGTTTTGCTCCCTGTAGAGTTGTGCCCCCTGTAGTTTTGCCCCCAGTAGAGTTGTGCCCCTTGTAGTTTTGCTCCCTGTAGAGTTGTGCCCCCTGTAGTTTTGCCCCCAGTACAGTGGTGTCCGGTATTCACATTACACAGCACAGTAGTGTCCATTATTCACCTTACACGGCACAGTAGTGTCCATTATTCACATTACACAGCACAGTAGTGTCCATTATTCACATTACACAGTACAGTAGTGTCCATTATTCACATTACACAGTACAGTGGTGTCCATTATTCACATTACACAGTACAGTGGTGTCCATTATTCACATTACACAGCACAGTAGTGTCCATTATTCACATTACACAGTACAGTGGTGTCCATTATTCACATTACACAGTACAGTGGTGTCCATTATTCACATTACACAGCACAGTAGTGTCCATTATTCACATTACACAGCACAGTGGTGTCCATTATTCACATTACACAGCACAGTAGTGTCCATTATTCACATTACACAGCACAGTGGTGTCCATTATTCACATTACACAGCACAGTGGTGTCCATTATTCACATAACACAGCACAGTAGTGTCCATTATTCACATAACACAGCACAGTAGTGTCCATTATTCACATTACACAGCACAGTAGTGTCCATTATTCACATAACACAGCACAGTAGTGTCCATTATTCACATTACACAGCACAGTGGTGTCCATTATTCACATAACACAGCACAGTAGTGTCCATTATTCACATTACACAGCACAGTAGTGTCCATTATTCACATTACACAGCACAGTGGTGTCCATTATTCACATTACACAGCACAGTGGTGTCCATTATTCACATAACACAGCACAGTAGTGTCCATTATTCACATTACACAGCACAGTAGTGTCCATTATTCACATTACACAGCACAGTAGTGTCCATTATTCACATTACACAGCACAGTAGTGTCCATTATTCACATTACACAGCACAGTGGTGTCCATTATTCACATAACACAGCACAGTAGTGTCCATTATTCACATTACACAGCACAGTAGTGTCCATTATTCACATTACACAGCACAGTGGTGTCCATTATTCACATAACACAGCACAGTAGTGTCCATTATTCACATTACACAGCACAGTAGTGTCCATTATTCACATTACACAGCACAGTAGTGTCCATTATTCACATTACACAGCACAGTAGTGTCCATTATTCACATTACACAGCACAGTAGTGTCCATTATTCACATTACACAGCACAGTAGTGTCCATTATTCACATTACACAGCACAGTAGTGTCCATTATTCACATTACACAGCACAGTAGTGTCCATTATTCACATTACACAGCACAGTGGTGTCCATTATTCACATTACACAGCACAGTAGTGTCCATTATTCACATTACACAGCACAGTGGTGTCCATTATTCACATTACACAGCACAGTAGTGTCCATTATTCACATTACACAGCACAGTAGTGTCCATTATTCACATTACACAGCACAGTAGTGTCCATTATTCACATTACACAGCACAGTAGTGTCCATTATTCACATTACACAGCACAGTGGTGTCCATTATTCACATAACACAGCACAGTAGTGTCCATTATTCACATAACACAGCACAGTAGTGACCATTATTCACATTACACAGCACAGTAGTGTCCATTATTCACATTACACAGCACAGTAGTGTCCATTATTCACATAACACAAAATCTCCTGGTAGAAACACATTGTTTCAACAGGGAACAGTGGAAAGTATTTCCAATTCTGAGAGATCTTGGCAAGCGTAACCGAAAAGCAACTGGGTTGACCTTCTTAATAATAAGAAATGGTCCAATAAATTTAGGTCCCAGTCTAGCCGAGGGTTGTCGGAGCTTGATGTTACGAGTTGACAACCATACCTTATCTCCCACCTTAAAAGTGCAAGGACGTCGGAGTCTATCAGAAAATTTCTTTTCTTGGAAGGCCGCTTTTCTGAGGGCAAGGTGCACTTTTCTCAAATTGCTCTGAGATGGGAGGTTAAGGTCAACGGGGAAACTGGAGAATGATGGAAAAAAGAATTGGCTCTAGGATGGAAACCAAAGAATGAAAAGAATGGGGACTCCTTGGTGGAGGAATGACAAGAGTTATTATAAGCAAATTCGGCCAAAGGAAGAAACTCGGACCAATCATTCTGGAGTTTGGCCGAATACAAGCGTAAGTACTGTTTTAATGACTGGTTGACTCGTTCGGTTTGCCCGTTAGACTGTGGATGGTAACCAGATGTTAAAGATAGTTTCATCTTCAATGAGGCACAAAAACGTTTCCAGAATCGTGCGATGAATTGCGGACCCCGATCAGAGACAACATCAGTGGGCAAACCATGGAGCCTGAACACATGACGGAGGAACAAAACTGCCAACCCTTGAGCAGAGGGTAATCGGGGAAGAGCAATGAAATGAGCCATTTTACTAAAACGGTCCACTACCACCCAAATGACTCGCAATCCGGCTGAAAGGGGAAGGTCCACCACGAAATCCATGGAAATATGAGACCATGGCCTGAGAGGAACGGCTAAAAGCATGAGTTGCCCGATAGGCAATGAACGAGGAACCTTATGCTGTGCACAAACCTGACAGGAATGGACGAATTCCTTAACGTCTTTAGAAAGACTCGGCCACCACACAGAGCGAGAGACTAACTCCAAGGTCTTAGTGATACCCGGATGCCCTGAGACTTTGTTATCATGAAACTCAGTTAAAACAGTGCCTCTCAAAAATTCGGGGACAAAAAGACGACCAGCAGGAGTAAGTCTAGGAGCTTGGTGTTGAAGCTGGTTTAACTGAGTAAATAAATCCTGTATGAGGCCTGCTCGGATGACTGAAGATGGAACTATGGGGGTAGTGACAGGATTGCTATTGTGAACTGGAAGAAAGCAACGTGACAGGGCATCAGCTTTCGTATTCTTGGAACCAGGCCTGAAGGTAATTATAAACCTGAAACGAGTAAAAAACAATGCCCAACGTGCCTGTCGAGCATTAAGTCGTTTGGCTGATTCAATATATTGCAGGTTCTTATGGTCAGTAAAAACAGTAATAGTATGCCTAGCTCCCTCCAACCAATGCCTCCATTCCTCGAAAGCCCATTTTACTGCCAGTAATTCCCGATTACCAACGTCATAGTTGGATTCAGCGGAGGAGAATTTCCTGGACATGAAAGCACAAGGATGTAACTCCTGAGACTCCGGATCTTTCTGAGAAAGGATTGCTCCCACTCCAACCTCTAAGGCATCAACCTCCACAATAAAGGGAAGCTCCGGATTAGGATGTCTAAGGACAGGAGCCGAGACAAAGGCCTGTTTCAAGGCCCGGAAGGCTAACTCAGCTTCATGTGACCAATTGGAGGGATCCGCTCCTTTCTTAGTCAAAGCTACTATGGGAGCGACTAGGTCAGAAAAAGTATGAATGAACCGCCTATAATAATTAGAAAACCCTAAAAAGTGCTGAATTGCTTTTAAATTTGTGGGTTGCGCCCAATTAAGGATGGCCTGGAGCTTTTTCGGTTCCATGAAAAATCCCTGGGGAGAAATAATATACCCCAAGAAAGACACCTCTGTGATGTGAAAATCACACTTCTTAAGCTTAGCATATAAATGATTCTCTCGTAACTTTTGAAGAACCAAACGCACCTGGGTAATATCACTGACCTGGTTTGGGAGTGTTGTGGACTCGGGGCTTCTTCCGATGACCGGGAAGAGGAACCGCCACTGGGTCGTAGTAGAGATGGCCGGATGTAGGTCTTCCTCATGCAGAACTAAGACGGCAGGCGGGAGGCCCAGAGGAATTCTTGTAGGTCTCCTGTAAGACAAGACTTGTAGAAATAATGAAGGCTGGGGTACTGAGATATTGGAGACACTGTGGTATTGGAGGCACTGAGGTACTGGGAGTACAGGGAGTGCTGGGAGACCCTTGGAGGCACGGAGGTGTTTGGAGGCACGGAGGTGCTTGGAGGCACGGAGGTGTTTGGAGACACCGAGGTGTTTGGAGGGACGAGGTGCTTGGAGGCACGAGGTGCTTGGAGACACGGAGGTGCTTGGAGGCACGGAGGTGCTTGGAGGCACGAGGTGCTTGGAGACACGGAGGTAACTGGAGGCACGGAGGTGCTTTGAGGCGCGGAGGTGCTTGGAGGCACGAGGTGCTTGGAGGCACGAGGTGCTTGGAGGCACGGAGGTGCTTGGAGGCACGGAGGTGCTTGGAGGCACGGAGGTAACTGGAGGCACGGAGGTGCTTGAGGCGCGGAGGTGCTTGGAGGCACGAGGTGCTTGGAGGCACGAGGTGCTTGGAGGCACGGAGGTGCTTGGAGGCACGGAGGTAACTGGAGGCACGGAGGTGCTTGAGGCGCGGAGGTGCTTGGAGGCACGAGGTGCTTGGAGGCACGAGGTGCTTGGAGGCACGGAGGTGCTTGGAGGCACGGAGGTGCTTGTAGGCACAGGATGCTTGGAAGCACAGGTTGCTTGTAGGCACAGGATGCTTGGAAGCACAGGTTGCTTGTAGGCACAGGATGCTTGGAAGCACAGGATGCTTGCAGGGACAGGATGCTTGGAAGCACAGGATGCTTGCAGGGACAGGATGCTTGGAAGCACAGGATGCTTGCAGGGACGAGGGAGCTCTGGATCATAGCTTCCACAGGAGAAACGAAGATACTCAGGCATCGGATCTCTGCCTGGTATCTGATTTTAAATTCCCCGCCCTAGCCTGATTGGCGGAGCAGGCAGGTGACGTCAGACCTGCTCCGCCTCCTTGCCCTCGCTTGTGATGGCGGCGCCCTTGCTTCCGGGAAGCCGCCGGAGAGCAGCGCCGACCCGCCGCTGAAGCCGGAGACTGACAGGGGAAGAGAGGCGCCGGGCAGACCAGGCCACCCGCAGGGACAAGCGCGGTCGCCGCTGCCCGAGGTTCGTGACAGTACCCCCTCCTCCAGGAGTGGCCCCTGGACACTTCCCGGGCTTAGTCGGATGTCTGGAGTGGAAGATCCGAATCAGACGAGGAGCCGTTACTTCAGTAGCCCCAATCCAACTTCTCTCCTCAGGTCCATAACCCTTCCAGTCCACCAAGTACTGTAATTTTTTATGAAGATAACGAGAGTCCAGAATAGCTTTGATTTCAAACTCTGCTCCAGCTTCTGCCACTACGGACGTTGGCCTTGGGAGTGCTGAGTGGAATCGATTCAGTATGAGGGGACGGAGTAGAGAAACATGGAAGGCGTTAGGTATGCGAAGATGGGCAGGCAAACCCAGTTTACAGACCACAGGATTTAAGACTTGTAGCACAGGGTAAGGACCGATGAACCTTTTAGCGAATTTCATGGTGGGCACCTTCAACCGGAGATTCCGTGTGGACAGCCATACCCTGTCCCCAACTTTATATTGAGGTGCGGCTTGCCGTTTCTTATCTGCAAAGAACTTGTACCGAACAGAAACCTGCTTAAGATTAGCATGAACCTTTCTCCAAATTTGTCCAAAGTGTCGTAGAGTGGACGCTACAGCAGGAACCTCTATTATCGGAAGGCTTGGAAATTCCGGAACACGGGGATGGAACCCGTAGTTGACGAAAAATGGTGATTCCCCAGTGGAAGAATGAAACAAATGGTTATGGGCAAACTCCGCCCAAGGCAACAACTCCACCCAGTTGTCCTGTGAAGGAGAGAGATACAACCGAAGAAAAGTCTCTAGATCTTGATTGACTCGTTCCGTTTGTCCATTTGTTTGGGGATGATAAGCCGACGAAAACTTAAGTTTAATGTGTAGAGTTGAACAAAGGGCTTTCCAAAACCTGGCGGTGAACTGTACTCCACGGTCAGAAACAATCTCTTGTGGCAACCCATGCAAACGAAAATGTTCTCGGATAAACAATAGAGCCAGTTTCGGTGCTGTCGGAAGACCAGTCAAGGGCACAAAGTGTGCCATCTTCGAAAAACGGTCAACGATAACCCAAACGGTGTTGCAACCCTTGGAACAGGGCAAGTCAGTGATGAAGTCCATGGAAATGTGAGTCCAGGGTCTCACAGGGATAGGCAGAGGACGAAGTAACCCTGCAGGAGGCAGACGAGGAGATTTATGTTGTGTACATTGGGGACACGAATTAACGCAATCTTGTACATCCTTCCTCATGGTGTTCCACCAGTAAGACCTTTGCAGAAACTTGTACATCTTCTGAGCGCCGGGATGACCGGAAAACTTGGAGTTATGGACCCACCGTAGTATTCCTGGGCGGAATCTAGCTGGTACGGACATTCTTCCAGGAGGAGGAGCTGGAGTAGTTAAAGCAGCAGAGACAGAAACTGGATTCAGAATTAAACCCCGCTCCGGAGGTTCATCCTCGTCTGTGGGAACCTGTGAACGGGAAAGCGCATCTGCTTTAATATTGAGAGTCCCGGCACGGTACTTGATAATGAACGAGAATCGGGAAAAGAAAAGTGCCCATCTCGCCTGGCGAGGATTCAAACATTGTGCGGATTTGATGTACAGTAAATTCTTGTGATCCGTGTAGATGGTAAACACATGTTTAGCCCCTTCTAGAAGATATCTCCATTCTTCCAAGGCAGATTTGATTGCCAAGAGTTCCTGGTCTCCAATAGAGTAATTTCGTTCGGCTGGAGAGAATTTACGAGAGTGGAAGCCACACGGATGTAATTTCTTATCAGAGGAATGCTGGGAGAGGACAGCCCCCACCCCGACTGAAGATGCATCAACTTCTAAGAAGAAGGGTTCCTCGAAATTTGGTTGTTGGAGAACTGGAGCCGTCGTGAAAGCTAACTTTAAGCGAGAAAAAGCTACAATGGCTTCCGGAGGCCACAAACTAGGATTAGAACCCTTTCTCGTCAGGGCAGTAATGGGTGCAACAATGGTGGAGAAACCTTTAATGAATTTCCTGTAGTAGTTCGCAAAGCCCAGGAACCTTTGTATTGCTTTCAGGGAAAGAGGCTGAGTCCAATCACGAATGGCCGACAACTTTTCCGGATCCATGCGAAGCTCCGTCCCCGAGATGACATAACCGAGGAACGGAATAGATGTTACTTCAAAGGTACATTTGGAAAGCTTGGCGTAGAGATGATTCTCTTGTAAACGGTGTAGCACCTCTTTGACTTGAGTCCTGTGTTCGACAAGATTCTTGGAAAAAATCAGTATGTCGTCCAGATATACCACAACGCTCTGATACAGCATATCACGAAAGATTTCGTTGACGAATCCCTGGAAAACCGCGGGAGCATTACTAAGACCAAACGGCATCACCAAGTATTCGTAATGCCCATCTCGGGTATTAAAGGCAGTCTTCCATTCATCCCCCTCTCGGATGCGTATAAGATTATAAGCTCCTCTCAAGTCGAGTTTTGAAAAAATGCGGGCACCACGAACCCTATCAAATAACTCTGTGATTAGTGGCAAGGGGTATTTATTCTTAATAGTAATGTCGTTTAGGCCGCGGTAGTCGATGCATGGTCTCAACCCCCCGTCCTTTTTCTTCACGAAAAAGAAGCCTGCACCAGCAGGGGAGGAAGAGGGGCGAATGAATCCCTTGAGCATATTGGACTTAATATACTCCGACATGGCTTGAGTCTCGGGAAGAGACAGAGGATATGTGCGACCACGAGGTGGCGTCTTCCCTGGGACAAGGTCAATAGGGCAGTCCCAAGGCCTGTGAGGTGGTAACAGGTCAGCAGCTTGTTCCGAAAATACGTCCTTGTACCCTTGATATGCCTCCGGAATGTGCTCTTCATCCGTTTTGGAGGTAACACGGAGCGGACAAACAGGAGTAAGACAATTAGTGTGACAAAAGGAACTCCAGGACAGAATTTGTGACGACTTCCAATCGATGTGGGGGTTATGACTTTTCAGCCAAGGCATTCCAAGAACCAGATCATGGGGCATTTCTGGGATTACCAAGAGTTCCAAATCTTCCTGATGTAGAGCCCCGACCCGCAGCTTAACTGGCCCCGTGCGCCACATTATGAGACCTTTGGAAATTCTAGTCCCGTTGATAGCCGTCAGTGAAATTGGCCGCTCGATAGGCCGTAACTTTAAACCCAAACTTTGGGCACAGAAGGAAGAAACGAAGTTCCCTGCAGCTCCGGAATCCAATAGGGCTTCACAAGACCTGGAGACTGAATTGGAGACTAGAGTTACTGGAAGCAAGCAGTCCGAAGTTGGAGAAGCTTTTGTCGTAACTCCCAGCTTGACTCCTCCGGAACAAGCTAGGTCTGCCCGTTTCCCGGACGGACTTTACAAGATTTAAGAAAATGATCTGCGGCTCCACAGTAAAGGCAGAGTTTACCCTCACGACGACGCTGTCGTTCTTCCGGAGACAGTCGGGAGCGGTTAATTTGCATGGGCTCATCTGAGCTAGGTGAGGCCACCGGCCTAGGAGTAGGATTCCGGAACCTGGAACGATCCGAACGGTTACGTTCTCTTCCACGCTCCTGCATCCGAAGATCCACCTTGACGCAAAGGGAAATCAAATCTTCTAATGGATCCGGCAGATCTCTAGTAACCAGCTCGTCTTTCAGCCGGTCGGAAAGACCGTTCCAGAAGGCAGCTCTCAGGGCATCATTATTCCATCGTAGTTCGGAAGCAATGGTCTGGAAATGAACCACGTACTGGCCCACGGAACGGGCGCCCTGCCGAACACGGAGCAAATCGGAAGAAGCAGTGGTCATTCTGCCGGGCTCGTCGAAAATCCTTCGAAAGGACGAGATGAAGTTGGTGTAGTTGGAAACCATGGGATCAGATCGTTCCCATAATGGAGACACCCAATCCAAAGCAGAACCTTCCAACAGAGAAATAATATATGCTACCTTGGACCGGTCTGTAGGAAAGTTGTGTGCAAGTAGCTCGAAATGTACCTCGCACTGGTTCAAGAAACCACGACAATTTTTGGGATTCCCATTATAGCGGGACGGAGTAGGCAACTGAAGGCGTGGAGTGACACCGGCCGATGGTTGAACATTGCTGGCAACGGCAACTGGTGCGACTGCTGGAACAGGAGCCGGAATTACTGAGGCCAGAGACGCCTGAATCTGATCCAGACGCCCGGACAACTGCTGGAGGTACTGCATCACCTGACCTTGTGCTGCTTCCTGACTTTGCACTCGAGAAGCCAGGTTCTGGATGGCACTAGAGTCCGTGTTCCGATCCCCCGAGTCCATGAGGCCTGAGTATACTATCACTGACCTGGTTTGGGAGTGTTGTGGACTCGGGGCTTCTTCCGATGACCGGGAAGAGGAACCGCCACTGGGTCGTAGTAGAGATGGCCAGATGTAGGTCTTCCTCATGCAGAACTAAGACGGCAGGCGGGAGGCCCAGAGGAATTCTTGTAGGTCTCCTGTAAGACAAGACTTGTAGAAATAATGAAGGCTGGGGTACTGAGATATTGGAGACACTGTGGTATTGGAGGCACTGAGGTACTGGGAGTACAGGGAGTGCTGGGAGACCCTTGGAGGCACGGAGGTGTTTGGAGGCACGGAGGTGCTTGGAGGCACGGAGGTGTTTGGAGACACCGAGGTGTTTGGAGGGACGAGGTGCTTGGAGGCACGAGGTGCTTGGAGACACGGAGGTGCTTGGAGGCACGGAGGTGCTTGGAGGCACGAGGTGCTTGGAGACACGGAGGTAACTGGAGGCACGGAGGTGCTTTGAGGCGCGGAGGTGCTTGGAGGCACGAGGTGCTTGGAGGCACGAGGTGCTTGGAGGCACGGAGGTGCTTGGAGGCACGGAGGTGCTTGGAGGCACGGAGGTGCTTGGAGGCACGGAGGTAACTGGAGGCACGGAGGTGCTTGAGGCGCGGAGGTGCTTGGAGGCACGAGGTGCTTGGAGGCACGAGGTGCTTGGAGGCACGGAGGTGCTTGGAGGCACGGAGGTAACTGGAGGCACGGAGGTGCTTGAGGCGCGGAGGTGCTTGGAGGCACGAGGTGCTTGGAGGCACGAGGTGCTTGGAGGCACGGAGGTGCTTGGAGGCACGGAGGTGCTTGTAGGCACAGGATGCTTGGAAGCACAGGTTGCTTGTAGGCACAGGATGCTTGGAAGCACAGGTTGCTTGTAGGCACAGGATGCTTGGAAGCACAGGATGCTTGCAGGGACAGGATGCTTGGAAGCACAGGATGCTTGCAGGGACAGGATGCTTGGAAGCACAGGATGCTTGCAGGGACGAGGGAGCTCTGGATCATAGCTTCCACAGGAGAAACGAAGATACTCAGGCATCGGATCTCTGCCTGGTATCTGATTTTAAATTCCCCGCCCTAGCCTGATTGGCGGAGCAGGCAGGTGACGTCAGACCTGCTCCGCCTCCTTGCCCTCGCTTGTGATGGCGGCGCCCTTGCTTCCGGGAAGCCGCCGGAGAGCAGCGCCGACCCGCCGCTGAAGCCGGAGACTGACAGGGGAAGAGAGGCGCCGGGCAGACCAGGCCACCCGCAGGGACAAGCGCGGTCGCCGCTGCCCGAGGTTCGTGACAGTACCCCCTCCTCCAGGAGTGGCCCCTGGACACTTCCCGGGCTTAGTCGGATGTCTGGAGTGGAAGATCCGAATCAGACGAGGAGCCGTTACTTCAGTAGCCCCAATCCAACTTCTCTCCTCAGGTCCATAACCCTTCCAGTCCACCAAGTACTGTAATTTTTTATGAAGATAACGAGAGTCCAGAATAGCTTTGATTTCAAACTCTGCTCCAGCTTCTGCCACTACGGACGTTGGCCTTGGGAGTGCTGAGTGGAATCGATTCAGTATGAGGGGACGGAGTAGAGAAACATGGAAGGCGTTAGGTATGCGAAGATGGGCAGGCAAACCCAGTTTACAGACCACAGGATTTAAGACTTGTAGCACAGGGTAAGGACCGATGAACCTTGGAGCGAATTTCATGGTGGGCACCTTCAACCGGAGATTCCGTGTGGACAGCCATACCCTGTCCCCAACTTTATATTGAGGTGCGGCTTGCCGTTTCTTATCTGCAAAGAACTTGTACCGAACAGAAACCTGCTTAAGATTAGCATGAACCTTTCTCCAAATTTGTCCAAAGTGTCGTAGAGTGGACGCTACAGCAGGAACCTCTATTATCGGAAGGCTTGGAAATTCCGGAACACGGGGATGGAACCCGTAGTTGACGAAAAATGGTGATTCCCCAGTGGAAGAATGAAACAAATGGTTATGGGCAAACTCCGCCCAAGGCAACAACTCCACCCAGTTGTCCTGTGAAGGAGAGAGATACAACCGAAGAAAAGTCTCTAGATCTTGATTGACTCGTTCCGTTTGTCCATTTGTTTGGGGATGATAAGCCGACGAAAACTTAAGTTTAATGTGTAGAGTTGAACAAAGGGCTTTCCAAAACCTGAAGCCGGAGACTGACAGGGGAAGAGAGGCGCCGGGCAGACCAGGCCACCCGCAGGGACAAGCGCGGTCGCCGCTGCCCGAGGTTCGTGACAGGTAACATGTTGTTCCATAGACTCAGAGTATATCAAAATGTCGTCTAGATAAACAACCACGAACTTCCCAAGGAAGTCACGGAGAACATCGTTAATGAGGTCTTGAAAAACCGCCGGAGCATTTGACAGGCCGAACGGCATCACAGGTATTCATAGTGACCCGACTGAGTGCTGAAAGCCGTCTTCCACTCATCCCCAGATTTTATTCGGATGAGGTTGTAAGCTCCCCTAAGATCAATTTTCGAAAAGTTCACGGCGGAGCGTAACTGATCAAAAAGCACTGAAATTAAGGGCAAAGGATAGGTGTTTTTCACAGAGATCTTATTCAGGGCCCTAAAATCAATACATGGTCTAAGCGACCCATCTTTTTTCTCAACAAAGAAAAATCCTGCACTCAATGGAGATTTAGAAGGCCTAATAAAACCTTTCTTAAGGCTTTCCTGAATATAATTATTCATGGCCGTGGTTTCTGGCCCGGACAAGGCATATAATCTCCCCTTAGGCAAAGTGGCACCTGGAACTAACTCTATTGCACAGTCGTAGGACCGATGGGGAGGCAGAATGTCAGCATTGCCTTTGGAGAACACATCGGCAAAATCCTGATATTCCACAGGAATAAGTTCTGGGACTACTGCCGCAACTCGGACTGGATGGGAAATACATTCCTTAACACAAAAAGGACCCCATTGGGAAATCTCCCCGGACCGCCAATCAATGGTGGGATTATGAAAGGCAAGCCAAGGGTGACCCAAAACTACAGGAACTGCCGGACAATGTGTAAGGTAGAATTCTATCTCTTCAGAATGTAAAGCTCCTACTGTAAGTAATACTGGAGGTGTGCGGTGAGTAATTATCCCATTGGAAAGCGGACCCTCATCTAACCCGTGCATGGTGATTCGTTTATTCAATGGTATCTGAGGAATGCCTAAGGCCTTAGCCCAAGTTAAATCCATAACATTTCCTGCAGCTCCACTGTCGACAAAGGCCGACACCAATGAACTGAGGCTGCCAAAGGAAATCTTAACAGGAACTAGGAGAGAGTCGTTTGAGGAGATAAGCTGCAGACCTAAGTGAACCCTCTCACAATTCACTTGGTCAGAGCGTTTCCCGACTTGTTCGGGCAGTTGCGAGCAAAATGTCCCTTACCACCACAGTACAAACAGAGACCAGAACTTAATCTTCTGGTTCTTTCCTCTGGGGACAGCCGGGAGAGACCCATTTGCATGGGCTCCTCGATGTCCTCTGGACAGGTATAAACACAAGGACTAGGCCTAAAAGTTGTTCCTCTTTCAGTCCTCCGCTCTCGGAGACGACGATCTATTTTAATAGCGAGCTCCATGAGTTTATCGAGAGTCTCAGGAGCGGGGTACTGAAGGAGACTGTCTTTAATAAGTTCAGATAAACCGAGGCGAAACTGACTGCGCAGGGCCGGGTCATTCCAGCCACAGTCGTTCGACCAACGGCGAAATTCGGTACAATACACCTCTGCTGGATTTTTCCCTTGTTTAAGAGCACGTAGGTGACTCTCAGCTGACGCCTCTCTATCTGGGTCATCATACAACAGACCTAATGATTTAAAAAAGGCATCTACCGATAACAAAGCAGGATCTTCAGTTTTTAACCCAAACGCCCAGGTCTGTGGATCCCCCTGGAGCAATGACATAATAATCCCAACCCGCTGAGATTCAGTACCAGAGGAACGAGGCCTTAAACGAAAATATAGCTTACAAGCATCTTTGGTTCCGGGACCACACTCGGGGAGGCTCGCAAAAGATCTTCCTGCGATCTCACCCGAAGAGAAAGGTCCTGAACCATCTGAGTTAGTTCTTGAATTTGATTAGCAAAAAGCTGACCGGGATTTGGTCCTAACCCTGCCGGATTCATGAAGCCGGATTTTATCCTCACCAAAACAGAATGGGGAAAAATTCAAACCCCCTTTTTTTTTTTTTGGGCCGGTGATAATGTTATGATTCTAGTACTCAGGTCTGGGGTGATCTTATGTGAAGAGACCTGAATACCGGAACGTAATGCTGGGAAAGGGGAAAGGAATGGGATTAGCCCCTGGCACCCTATCTCCGTTGTCTCGCCCGTGCTGTCAGTACACTCTTGCGAGACTATGGTTTCTTGAGCCCATGGCAGCCGCGTTTGAAGGGCGGATTACGTCTGCCCAACTTCGATGCCCCCTCAGGTCTTAATGGGAGACAAAGAGTGAACCGAGACAGGGAGATAACAAGGGGCCCTCTAACTAAACAACAAGGCCAGGGGCTACTAACAAACCTAAAACTAAAGTATGTGCGGAACTGCGGATTTCCGCCAGGGAAAAGGACAACCAAAATACTCCACTTGTCCACTCTCCTACACGGCACCGCCGAGTACCGGAGAGGACTGTGGAAGCGGATACCTCCGCAAATGCTCCAAAACCAGCAAACAATATTAAGCGGCCTAGGCCGCAGCACACGGCAGAGCCGTCACTCACGAAACCAAGCGAGATCCTCAATAGAGTGTCACAGGTAAATGAGGACCAGGAGAATTCCTTGGGATGAGATGACAAACACCAAGACTCAGGAACTCTGAAGACTGGAACGACCGGACAGAGCAGACCAGGAACAGATCTAAACCAAACATGAGCAGCATGCAGGAAGCTATCACCGGCGTCTGTGTGAGACACTGAGAAGGCATTTAACAGGGAATTCCCCAATCAGAGTCCAGAGCCTGATTACCACCAATGTCGTGCAGCTGCCCTGCTGCACGACCAGAAACATGTGTGCATAGTGATTAACCCACCCTGCAACGGGGAACGCGGTCCGCCCGTGGCGTCCCCGTTGCTAGGGTCCCGGCGGCTCGGCGCGCCCGGCGTCCTAGCGTTGCTAGGGAGCCGGCGGCTAAGTGCGCTCGGCGTCCCTAGTTGCTAGGCGCCAGGCCGGGAGGACGTCCCGGACCGCGGCGCCTAACAGTAGTGTCCATTATTCACATTGCACAGCACAGTAGTGTCCATTATTCACATTACACAGCACAGTAGTGTCCATTATTCACATTACACAGCACAGTAGTGTCCATTATTCACATTACACAGCACAGTAGTGTCCATTATTCACATTACACAGCACAGTAGTGTCCATTATTCACATTACACAGCACAGTAGTGTCCATTATTCACATTACACAGCACAGTAGTGTCCATTATTCACATTACACAGCACAGTAGTGTCCATTATTCACATTACACAGCACAGTAGTGTCCATTATTCACATTACACAGCACAATAGTGTCCATTATTCACATAACACAGCACAGTGGTGTCCATTATTCACATTACACAGCACAGTGGTGTCCATTATTCACATTACACAGCACAGTAGTGTCCATTATTCACATTACACAGCACAGTAGTGTCCATTATTCCCATTACACAGCACAGTTGTGTCCATTTTTCACATTACACAGCACAGTGGTACTCCATATACATCCCATTCCTCGGTGTATACACATCCCCCCCCCCATTAAATATATATACACCTATGGTACCAAACATAAACTCTGTAACTCACCCAGGGCGGGATGTACTAATGTACATCGCCTCCCATCGCCGCCCTGCACCACGATGCTGATCGCATATGTACTAACATATGCGATCAGCATTGCGGAGGAGAGCTCTTCCGATAAGAGCTGTCCTCCGCGATGCGCAGCGGCAGCCTGACTTCCGGGATTCGGCCCCAGGAGTCAGTCTGGGCCAGTCACGCCACCACAGCAGAAGAGGGCTGACACAAGAGGATCCTTAGTCATCGTGACATCACCCAGCCGGGCTTCCTCAGTGGTTCAGTGCTCGGTGTCAGCATACAGCGCAAAGACACTATACAGCGCAGGGAGGGGAGGGGGAGGGGGGGGGGCAGCTGAAGCATTGAAGCCTTTCTCTGCTCCAGAATATGGTGTTGCTTCAAATGGGGAGGGAGTCATGGTCGGGGGGCATAGCTTCCGACTGCTGTATCTAGAACAGCACAACCCCTCGCCTTAGGAGCTGGCTGCTCGTAAACTGGTAGTGCTCGAACACTGGGAACCTCCTCCCCTTCCCACCGGTGCCGCCAGCGGGCCCGGGAGAGCGGGTAGAAGACAGGAGGGAGAGCCGCAGCTAGGCTGCCTCCAGTGTGGCTGCGGGAGGCGGGGTAACACTGCGGCAGTTCCCTCATCATTTTGAGTTCGAGGCAGCCATGTACCCTGCATATGCGTCGAGTTGGCCCTGCGCTACCTCCAGCACTACTGCTGTTAAAAAAAAAAAAAGGCAGAAACAACAGGGGGAACACAGTCTTGCGTTCCCTCTCCCATCCCTGGATCCACTAGTGCACACATACATAGATTGTATAGGGGAATACTGACACACACACACACACACACACACACACACACACACACACACACACAGGGATCAGGAGCACACTGACACACTAACGAACTGTATATAGGCACACTAACACACACTATATAGGTCCCAGAGTCACACTTACAAACACTGTTTATAGGCACACTGACACACACACACACACACACACACACACACACACACACACAGGGATCAGGAGCACACTGACACACTAACGAACTGTATATAGGCACACTAACACACACTATATAGGTCCCAGGGGCACACTTACAAACACTGTTTATAGGCACACTGACACACACACACACACACACACACACACACACACGTTGTAGAGCTGGCAGCCATGCAGGGGCACATACCTGTGCAGCTCCAGCTCCCCCTCCTCACCTGATACTGCCCGCCACTGATTGTCTCCTTCCCCCTTTTCCCTGGCATCGCAGGAGGGCTAGGAGCCGGCAGGATGCACAGCTGCGCCGGCAGTATAGACAGTGAGTGACGGTCTCTCACTGTCTGAGCAGCGTCTGGCGCTCTATGCGGCCGCGGACCGCGCGCACGCGTCGGTCCGGGCCCTGACCGCACGGCAGCATTTGGGAGCCGGGAGGGTAGGCAGCGGAGCAGCGGCAGCAGGGGGACATCAGCTCAGTACAGGGATGCAGAGCAGGGAGAGCGCCTCTCCATTCCTGGCGCCTCCCTGCACTGCATCCCTTTGCTGAGTGGCTTGCGCCGGCTCTGGTTCTAAATCAGCATAGCGCTGTGGAGAGAAGAGAAGCTATGCCTGGGTGTCAGGCAGCCAGTGAAAGCTGTGAAGGAAAGGGGAGGGGCATGGCTTCCTCCCAGCTCTCACTGCCCAACTGCTAGACAGATACACTAGCTGATTATATAATAGATGTGGTCACTGATCAGCAGAATAAAGGAGATAGGACTATGGGGGTAATTCCAAGTTGATCGCAGCAGGGATTTTGTTAGCAGTTGGGCAAAACCATGTGCAGTACAGGGGAGGCAGATTTAACATGTGCAGAGAGAGTTAGATTTGGGTGGATCTGCAATCTAATCTGCAATCTATGCAATCTGCAATCTAATTTGCAGTGTAAAAATAAAGCAGCCAGTATTTACCCTGCACAGAAACAAAATAACCCACCCAAATCTAACTCTTTCTGCACGTTATATCTGCCCATACTTGCCTACCTGACCCTCTCCATGAGGGAGAAAATGCTCTGTTCCTGGACTTTCCTGGTAATGTATGATTGCCATCACCTGTGGCGAGCTAGTTAATTGATAAGAAAGACTGCGTAGGTCATGAATGTGGCCGACAGCAGCATAAACTCGCCGTCTGGGCTTGCGGCACGCCTCTTCATGCAACACGCTGGCACGGAAGGGGTTACAGTTTTTTGTGGGAGGAACTTAAGGAAAACTGCCTGGATTGTGATTGGCTGGATTCTGTATAGGGGCTGGTCTGGCATACATATAGTCTTCAGACTTAGGGCATTCTGCCTCTTCCAGTTTTTTCCATGAGACTGATAAGTATACTTCTTTATATTATCTGTTTAATTTCCTTTCATATCATCTCTCTAGCTCTTTTCTCTCTTGTTCTTTCCCTAATCCCCCTTCTATCTGCCCCTGTGTCTCTTCTTTTTCCATCTTTTTCTTATTTTATTTTACAACCTTGTGTACTTACATATAAGCTGGGTTGGATGCGGTCATGAGCTTAGACTCCAGCGCAGCGCGGCCCTCCCGCCCGGTTCATGGTCTCAAATGTGCCCGGCCAGGCCGGGGTAGGCCTGCCGCGCCTGCAGTGCAGGAGACCTCGTTTGTGCGCGCCTGGCCTCGGCCGCCCGCCCGTGCACAGTTGGAAGTGCTGGGACCCATTGTGGTGGCTTCCTCTCTTTCATCTCCGTCCCCGCCGCTTGCTACGGCTGGGGACGAAGCGCCGGGGGTACGGTAGCAGCTGCGGTGGCTTGCCTGGGACGGAGTCGTCCGTCCCTGACCCACCGCTTGACTTAGCTGACGGCCGCACGAGTCACGTGGGCCGGGACAGCTCTCCATCCCTACCGCTCGCCAACTCCCTGCCACCAAGGGGGGCAGCATCCCCCTCCCCTTACTAGGAGATGTACAAAATAAATAAATAAACTAATAACAATAATTAAATAATAATAATATATATATATATATATATATAAAAAATAAATAAAGGTCAGGCCATGCTGGACTGCTCCAGCAGGGGGTCGCGCGACAGCCGGACATGATGGCGTGCTGCCATCCCTTTCGTAACCAAGGGGGCCCATATTAGGCCTGCCCCCGATGGTGCAGATTATCAAATGCAGGCTCCAGCACGGTCAGCGCCCTCCCGCGCCCGGGCAGCACGACGTGCCCGCCCTTTCTGCTGCTCTTGGCCTGCCGCTGCCGTCGGACCTTGCAGGGCCCGTCGGCAGGGGTCGCGCAACGCCCGCCCGTGGGTCGGTCGCACGGCGCTTAGTTCTGTAGCCAGACGTAGCCGTGCGCCCCTTGCCGGGCAGGGGCCCGGCTGCCCGTCACTCACCCCATAAGGGTCGGTGTGCTCAGGCGGGTGGCGAGCAGTCGCCCTCCCCCGTGTCCACACTGCTGCTTCCTATGCTGCTGCGGACAGCCTTCCGTCGAACATTGCGCGGCCCCCCTTTCTAGCAGTAACAAGGCTCCGGTTTCTCGTCTTTAGGCCGATGTTCGGGATCGGAGGAGGCGGCGCAGGCGGTTATGGCAGGATTTATTACAACGGTATGGCTACGCCGTTACGCCCGACAGTGATGGATCTTCTGGGTCCTTGCTCCCGACGGGTGGTTTGCGAACCTCCTGTGGGGTGCGCGACTCGTGTGTCAGGTCTGATCTTTGGCCGCCTTCACCGGCGGCTGCCCCCTTGGTGGTCTCCACCGTCTTGCCTGCCATTTGTGCCGCTGTTGTGTCGGCAGTGGCTCCCTTGTTGTTCTCCGAGCCCGGTGGACTAGGTCTGCCCACTGTTTCTTTGTAGTATGACATTGTGCAATCTCTTACGCCACGCCTGTCCTTGGGGGCCATGGTGGCCCCGCCGGCCCCGCTCACAGCGTCTGCGGGACCGGTGGGGGAACTTTTGTCTCACCAGCCGTGCACGCCGAAAAGAATCTGGAGTCAGTAGGTGCATCCACCAGCCGCCCGGCGGGTGCAGGGACCGATGGAGGACCCTCTCGCGCTAGTTAGTCTTCATCGGACCCTGACCGGTCCCGGGGGAGCGCCGTTACTCCCCCGAAGCGGATGGAGATCGAGTACTCAGTCCCGGTCCTCTAGCTGGGGCGCAGTACGCGTAGGGTTTCCAGCGAGCGCAGTATACACAGGCATAGGCATTGGGGCACAGACTCTTCCCTTGCCTCCACGTCCTTAGAGTGTGGGTCCTCCTCCTACGGCTTTGCACTGGGTCAAGCGTTGCAAACGGCGCGAGCACCGGTATGCCACCTCTTATACCGTTCACTGTGCCAACACGGCAGTGCACCGGGGTTTCCGGCCCTGGGTCCAGGAGCGGATCTGTAAGGGCTAATATGTCAATATTTTGCTCTTACTAGCGATGCTCGTATAGCCTTGCTTTCGGCTAAGCAAAAGGGCCGGGGCAGCGAGGACGCTTTGCGTTCCTACCCGACTTTAGTTAGGTACATGTTACCTTTGCGGCGTGTTACTTACAGACGTGCCCGGACGAACACTTGAACATCGTGCGCCATCAGTTCCTTATACACGTGCTGGACCATAAGTACGAAGGGTCGGCTTGGCGACGTACTATGAGGACTTCCGGCTCAAACAGCACGGGCGGCAGATCTATAACGTCAGTAACAAGTATGTGCAATTGTGCTCGGAGCTGCTACAGGGTTCAGCCGGCGCTTATGACGATGGTACATCGGGACGTTGGGCTCCACGACCTGCTCTCGTTCTGCCGGCTTTCGAGGGAGTCCATCGAGCGCGGGGCATAGTTAATGCTTTGCTTTCAATACTGCCCAATGCGGCTTGGGGCGGCGGCTGCGTTTTTTGGCACTCCCGCATCAGCGGTGGCGGAGGCCACGGGATCAAGGACTGCCCCACTCCAGGGCACGGGGGTAGTTCCGACCCGCGGCACCTGGCGCTGGACACAGCCCCCACCCCAATTAGACTACGGGCGCTCATACCCTGGCTGCGACGGTACCCTCGGCCGGTGGACGCCCTATTCTTACAGTACGAACTTGCGTTCGGCTCAGGAGTTCCGGCCGTGCGCCGGCAGATGGTTGCGGCTGCAGTGTCGCCGGGTTGGATGATGGCCTTTTCCGGGAAGCCCCCCCCTTACCGGATTGCTCATTATCCCCCGAGGCATAGTGCCCAGGAAGTCCGTGGGCGAATCTTGACTCAACCGTCTTTCCTATCCTCTCGGATCATTGATTAATTAGGCTATCCCTTTTAGCAGGTAGGGTCGTTTACCTATCTGAAAGTTTGATTCGGCCATAGACGCCATTCGGTCGTTTGGTCCGGGGCCGGTGACGTGTATTTGGACATCCAGTCAGCGTTTCGCTCCTCCCGCTGCACCCTTTCGCCTTTCGATTTAGGTGTTTTTCAACTGGATAATTGCTACTACATTTATCGCGGCCTCCCTGTGGGGTTTTTTCTCTCTGGCGCATACTTCGAAAGGTGCAGTTCGGCCCACCTGGCTCTGTTCGCTGCGTTGTCTTGCTGCAGAGGACATTGCTAGGGTCCCCTGAGCCTCCTTGTTTCCCTCGGGATTCAGATGATATGGTCGGTGGTCTCTGTAGGCTCCTTGGGGACAAGGTGCTGCGTCTTCACGTTGATATCATCTATGGGCTCGCCCTGGGCAAGCTTACTCTACACCAGGCTCACTACTTCTTGGGCCTGTTTCCTTTTGCTTACAACATTACCCCCAGGGGTAAGGATTTTCTGTAGGAACTTGGAACGGGCGACAGTTGGGATTAGACGCCCGCATCATTCTCTTGGTTTAGCACTCAAAGGATTTACGATTTGGGACTAATTTATAGTTTGTTTCACCACCTCCCTGGAAGCTTTTCGCGTCCACCTCTGGTGCTGGCGTTTCTGGCTGTTGCTGGATATTTTTCCCATATGGGGCGCAGTGGAGCTCTGGCGCTATGCCCTGCGTAATAAGCGGGTGGTCTGCTGGTGCGACAATTTGGCCGTGGGTTTTGCCATCTTTAGGCAGGAGTCCACACCCTTGCCGGACTGCGGGTCTTCGCACAGATAGTCTTGCTATGCGGGGTGAACGACATTACGTTGTGAGCCACGCATGTCCCGGCCGAGCGTAACGAAATTGATGATACTCTTTCTCGCGGCTGCTAGCAACTAGGTTTAGGCAGTTGGCTCCTGCAGCTCTAATCCAAGGGGACTTCTGTCCTGCTTTTGTGTGTGGATTGGAGGATTTAGCCCACAGGTCCTTGGCTCCTGTAACTTGCGCGGATTATCTGCCCGCTTGGGAGTGGTGGAGTCGTTACTTTCTCGAGAGGGGCCATAGCGGTAGGACCCCTCACAAGGCAGATGGCCCATAGTTGCATTGGATTTGGGATGTCTGGGATGGTGGCAAAAGGCCGATCCCTGAACATCCGGGCAGCAGGCCCTCAGGGATGGTGGCAGAAGGCCGATCCCATAACATCTGGGTAGCAGGCCCTCAGGGATGGTGGCAGAAGGCCGATCCCGGAATATCGGGGGCAGAAGGCCCTCCAACATTTAGGTTATTATTTCAATTACACTTTTGAGATATTTTATTTTCATGCGCTCTCAGATTTCTGCTATGTGTGATTAATAGGTCAATCGTCCCTTCGTTAGAGAGGGGCTTTTTTCATCCCAGTTTAGATTTAATTGACCTTCCTTTCAGTTCATAAAAGTCGTCGAAGTACGCCCCGAAGGTTTGGGGTGTAAGATTCAGCGCTCACGATACGAGGATACGGGGGTACCATACGGGTATACATGGTTTGCCTCTTCGTGGCGGCCTTTACTATGGCCTTCCACGGTGCGTTCAGGATGGATGAGCTGGTGTCTGTCTCTCGGACTTTTGCCTCGCCCATGCTGGCGGCCCACATCGTCGCATACCCTGACGGTTCGTGTGTCGGATTCAGCGCTCCAAGACTGACGTAGCCAGCGGGGGGGCTGTGGGTTCGAATGGGTCAGGCTCGTGCGCGGGGCATTTTGTCCGGTCGCCGCAGCCCAGGCTTATTCGTCCGTACGGCCTCCAACGCCCACCGGGTGGCTCGTCCATTGTGACGGCTCCCCTTTACCAGATATCAATTCCAGTCAGTTTTGGGACGTTGTCTTTGATACCTGGGTCTATCTCCGGCCGACTATGGGACTCACTCTTTCCGCATCGGCGCGGCGTTAGCAGCCGCTGCGGCGGGTTGGTCCGAAGTCGACGTCCGGGCACTGGGTAGGTGGAGGTCTGGTGCAGTCAGACGCTATATCAGGCCTTTTCCTCCCAGTGCGCCCCTTTGAGGACTAGCCGCTCGTCGCAGTTGCACTTTGCGATTGCGGGGGCCTTGAGGAATTTTTGTTTTATCGTTGGTTTTAATTACGGCTTTTGTCGGCTGACGAAGTTTTGCGTTTTTGCCTCAAGTCAAATTGGGCGGCCCCCCCCCCTTCCCCCCCCTCTGTTAGGGCCGCAGGTTAGGTTACCCATTTTCTCCATAACATATTTCATTTACTACCCTCAGTCACACCCTTCTTTTGCAGGAAGGCGGCTAGACCCACGCTTTGTATGGCTTGTCGGCCGTAGCTTTGTGTTCTGTTTCATTTACTTTGGGTTGAGTTTAGGTTAGGTTATCCATTTTCTCTATACCATTTTCATTTATTACCCTCAGTCACACCCTTCTTTTGCAGGAAGGCGGCTAGACCCACGCTTTATATGGCTTGTCGGCCGTAGCTTTGTGTTCTGTTTTATTCAGTTTGGGTTGAGTTTAGTTTTCTTCGTGTTCTGCTTTGATTAGTGAGTGGGTTTTTTCGGTTCAGGTGGCGGTGGCAGGTTGGTAACCTGGCAGTTGGCCGGTTTCTGAACGGTTATTTTAGTTTAACTTAAGGACTTTATTGTTAGTAACTTTGGGTGAACTTTTGGGTATTATTATAGTCTTAGTATTAAGTTATGGGCACCACCGTACCTGGTGGCCCATATGATGGACCATAAACATGTGTGGATATCGGGGCCGGAGGCCCAACTTTTTACCCCATAGGGGCGGAGCGTACCTCCGTCCCTACAACTGTTGGTGGGCAGGGGTAGTGGCAGAAGGTCGACCCCTAGCCTTGGATTTTGGAATTCCGATGTCTGGGATGGAGGCAGGAGGCCGATCCCGGAACATTTGGGGCAGAAGGCCCCCTCACACATATGTTTTTATTGCTCGGGATGGAGGCAGCAGGCCGATCCCGGAACATCTGGGGCAGAAGGCCCCCCTCACACACATGCTTATTGCTCTATTTTGTCATATAATTTTAAATCACCCTTATTAAGTTGTTTATCATGCTTAACCGTTCTTCTCCCCGCCACCTTAGTTAGAGAGGGAAGTCTGCATTTTTAGTTTTAGTATTAATAGGCCTTCCTCTCAGTCAAAATAAAAAGCTGACCCCTTTCACGCCAATTACGGTGTTGTGTCTTTATTTATTAGGATAAGTGTGCTTGAGTGGCGTGCGGATGCATCTGACGTGTGAAGTTTAAGACTGCGTAGGTCATGAATGTGGCCGACAGCAGCATAAACTCGCCGTCTGGGCTTGCGGCACGCCTCTTCATGCAACACGCTGGCACGGAAGGGGTTACAGTTTTTTGTGGGAGGAACTTAAGGAAAACTGCCTGGATTGTGATTGGCTGGATTCTGTATAGGGGCTGGTCTGACATACATATAGTCTTCAGACTTAGGGCATTCTGCCTCTTCCAGTTTTTTCCATGACCCACCCTCCCGCCCTGGGGAATTGTTTTGTTTTGTTTTGTTGCCCCTCTGGGGTTACTTGTGTTGGCTTTTGGTGGCCGGTTTCTGAACGGTTATTTTAGTTTAACTTAAGGACTTTATTGTTAGTAACTTTGGGTGAACTTTTGGGTATTATTATAGTCTTAGTATTAAGTTATGGGCACCACCGTACCTGGTGGCCCATATGATGGACCATAAACATGTGTGGATATCGGGGCCGGAGGCCCAACTTTTTACCCCACAGGGGCGGAGCGTACCTCCGTCCCTACAACTGTTGGTGGGCAGGGGTAGTGGCAGAAGGTCGACCCCTAGCCTTGGATTTTGGAATTCCGATGTCTGGGATGGAGGCAGGAGGCCGATCCCGGAACATTTGGGGCAGAAGGCCCCCTCACACATATGTTTTTATTGCTCGGGATGGAGGCAGCAGGCCGATCCCGGAACATCTGGGGCAGAAGGCCCCCCTCACACACATGCTTATTGCTCTATTTTGTCATATAATTTTGAATCACCCTTATTAAGTTGTTTATCATGCTTAACCGTTCTTCTCCCCGCCACCTTAGTTAGAGAGGGAAGTCTGCATTTTTAGTTTTAGTATTAATAGGCCTTCCTCTCAGTCAAAATAAAAAGCTGACCCCTTTCACGCCAATTACGGTGTTGTGTCTTTATTTATTAGGATAAGTGTGCTTGAGTGGCGTGCGGATGCATCTGACGTGTGAAGTTTAAGGTGTTTCACCACAGGTGATGGCAATCATACATTACCAGGAAAGTCCAGTAACAGAGCATTTTCTCCCTCATGGAGAGGGTCAGGTAGGCAAGTGTGGAGTGTACGTGACCTATAATTTTAGAGCATGGCCAATGTAATATCAGATAGGGGTGTATTTTGGGAAGTTACGGTGCATGTGAGATCAATTTTTTTTCTTATATGTTTGTATTTCAGAATGTAAGCTATAATCAAGTATTCTTAATAGTTTACAATTGTTCACCTCATTCAGGGATTTATACAAGTCAGAAATCTGCATGAAAATATATTTTTATATGAGTGTGTACTGAATTTTCTATATTTGAAGGGATATAAATAAAAAACGGTTGTTTTTCCCCTCCCCCTGACCAGTGATGTCCTTGGTGTGCCGGCCAGATGGACCTCTTACTATATATTTAGCTCTTATTCCCCTGTAGCTGTGTGCCGGGTACTGCAATACTTCTGAGTACATTTTGTTGCTTTATAGAAAGCTGTGACATGATTCCTGCATTTACTATAAAAAGAAAACACGTTTTATTCCGAGCTTATTTTACACTCGAGAAGGCAGCTGCTCTCTTGGGATAATGCTTTGTTAATGGTGCAGTGAGTTTCTTCCATCCGTTTTAATTAAATGCTAATCTGTCACTGCATACAGTACGCGCTGAAGCCGTCTCACAGGTTGAGGTAAAAGCCTAAAATAGACGCTGAGGGGAGGTGTTAGAGGGACTGGCCGCATTCACGTACATTTGTAAACGGCTCAAATATGTTTCAATATTTCAGTATTCAAAGTGTACAGTATGTAAGAGGCAGGATGACAAGGGTTTCACTTGAGAATTAACTGTGACCCAGATTTGTCAAGCCTTAGAGAGTGATAAAGTACATGAACACTGGCGTATCTGTAATGGGTGCAGTGTGTGCGGTGCCCACAGGCCCGTAGGTCCAGAGGGGGCCCACACCGCACACACTGCACACATTTCTTCTATACTCACCTTTTCGACGTCCATTGCATACTTACCTACTCTCCCGGAAGCTGCGGGAGGCTCCCGTTTTTTGGGGTAGCCCCCCGCACCCCCGGAAGAGTGGGCAGGTCTCCCGCATCCTGCTCGCACCCTAGTGATGCAAGCAGGATAGAGAGATAACCTCCCGCATTCGCGGGTCCGTCGGGTGGAGAAGGGGTTAAAATGACGCAAATCGCGTCATTTTAGCCCCGCCCCCTCCCTGCGGACCCGCAAATCGCGGCATTTCCCGATGCGGGGGCGGGGTTTAGTGATGTCACAGTCCGCCCCCGCCCCCCGAAGACACATGCAGCGTCTCCTCTCCGGGCTTCTCCCGGAGAGGAGACTTACAATGTAGGTAAGTATGGTCCATCGGTGACTGTTTGTGGGCCCCCTCCTCTCCCGTAGCCGTCACCGCCGCTGCTAGCTCACTGAGCGCTAGAGACTCTGGCACAGTGGCAGAGTCTACAGCGCATGCGCAGGATTCCGAAAAAATGGCGCGGCGGCCATTTTTTCAGAGTCCTGCGCATGCGCTGTAGACTCTGCCACTGTGCCAAAGTCTCAGCGCTGAGAACGCTAACAGCGGCAGTGACAGCTACAGGAGAGGAGGGGGCCCACTCACAGTCACCGATGGACGCCGAAAAGGTGAGTATACAAGAAATGGGTGCAGTGTGTGCGGTGTCTGCACACGGGTCCCCTCCTCTCTAGAAACACCTCTGTGCATGGTGATAAAGTGACAGACAATCAGCTCCTAACTGTCATGTTACAGGCTGTATTTGAAAAATGACCGTTGGGAGCTGATTGCTTGGTACTTTATCACTGTGCAAGTTTTCACTCTCCAAGGCTTGATAAATCTGGGCATTTAATAAATATCTATGTGCTCAAATTTACTAAGTTATCTGTCTCTGTTTATTGTTAGATGCAAAGTGTTCTTAGATAATTTTTTATGATATCTCTGGATCTGGGGGTATTCCTACAAGTAAAAAAAAAAAATCTCAATTGGGGTTTGGGTAAAAACCGGAACAGTCCGGGCCAATTTCCTGCAGTCACTGTAGTGCCGGTCCCGTCCATGCCTGCCTGGGAAGGTGTCCCATCAGGAGAGGGGGGGCGCCTGTGGTCGCCGGATGGGGTAAAATCCAGAAAGGTCCGGACCATACGGGGGCCACTGTAATCTCTCCCTCACCGTCTACCCAGTGATAGTTGCCACACATCATGGACACCTCGGCCATGGGACACCCCCACATGTGGACGCGCACTAGAAGCTCCAGAGTGGTAGAGATCGCTGCAGAAAGCCAGTCCGGTCCGATGTTCCGAGATCCAGACCGTTACGGTTTGTACCCTTATTTCAAGATCTATGTAAGTCAAAATAAAGGGTCTGGTGGAACACGTTGACTTTCACAGTGTCAATATTCACTGTGTCGACATCAGACTTTCAATATAGCCTGATGACAGGATGTCGGCATATAAAAAGTCAACATTCGCAATGTAGACTTTGACATCATGTCGACCACGCGGTTTCTTATAGGGCTCTTAACTAAACCTAAATCTAAACCTAATCCCAGCCTAACACTTACAATGTCAACATTATGCCATGTAATTGCCGACATTTTAAATGTTGACCTCCTGCCCATGTTGACATTCAGATCATGTTGACATTCTGGTGTCGACATTCTGAATGTAAACCAAAATAAGACAAATCATAAAGGGATGCGCTTAAAACTGTAAAGCTACTTCACGTTAAACATCCCTAAACCGCCTGTTCATGCACAAGTATAAATCCGGGTGAAAGTTATGCTTCATTGATGCATCTAGTTGCGTTATACAGACGCTCTCTTTGGGAAGTGGTCATGAGCGCGGCAATCGGGATCCTGGTGGTCAGAATCCCGATGGTAAGTACTGGGGTTAGGGTGGGTTTTCGGGTTAAAGTTAGGCACTAGGGGGAGGGTTAGGCTGCCGGAGCCAGTTAGGGATAGCCTGCTGGAGGGTTAGGGTTAGGCTATGGGTGTGGACGGTAGGGTTAGGCTGCGGAGGGGGCGGTTAGCTTGCTGGAGGGTAGGGTTAGGCTATGGGAGTGGATGGTAGGGTTAGGCTGCGGAGGGTGTGGTTAGCTTGCTGGAGGGGAGGGTTAGGCTATGGGAGTGGATGGTAGGGTTAGGCTGCGGAGGGGGTGGTTAGCTTGCTGGAGGGGAGGGTTAGGCTATGGGAGTGGATGGTAGGGTTAGGCTGCGGAGGGGGCGGTTAGCTTGCTGCAGGGGAGGGTTAGGCTATGGGAGTGGACGGTAGGGTTAGCCTGCTGGAGGGGAGGGTTAGGGTTAGGCTATGGGAGTGGACGGTAGGGTTAGCCTGCTGGAGGGTTAGGGTTAGGCTATGGGAGTGGACGGCAGGGTTAGCCTGCTGGAGGGGAGGGTTAGGCTATGGGAGTAGATGGTAGGGTTAGTCTGCTGGAGTGGAGGGTTAGGCTATGGAAGTTGACGGTAGGGTTAGTCTGCTGGAGGGGAGGGTTAGGCTATGGGAGTAGACGGTAGGATTAGTCTGCTGGAGAGGAGGGTTAGGCTATGAAGTTGACGGTAGGGTTAGTCTGCTGGAGGGGAGGGTTAGGCTATGGGAGTAGACGGTAGGGTTAGTCTGCTGGAGAGGAGGGTTAGGCTATGGGAGTGGATGGCAGGGTTAGGCTGCGGGAGGGGAGGGTTAGGCTATGGGAGTAGACGGTAGGGTTAGTCTGCTGGATGGGAGGGTTAGGGTTAGGCTATGGGAGTGGGCGGCATGGTTAGGCTGCGGGAAGGGAGGGTTAGGCTATGGGAGTAGATGGTAGGGCTAGTCTGCAGGAGGGGAGGGTTAGGCTGCGGGAGGGGAGGGTTAGGCTATGGGAGTAGACGGTAGGGTTAGGCTGTGGTAGGGTGGGCTAGGCTATGGGAGTAGACGGTACGGTTAGTCTGCTGGAGGGGAGGGTTAGGGTTAGGCAATGGGAGTGGACGGTAGGGTTAGTCTGATGGAGGGGAGGGTTAGGGTTAGGCTATGGGAGTGGACGGTAGGGTTAGCCTGCTGGAGGGTTAGGGTTAGGCTATGGGAGTGGACGGCAGGGTTAGCCTGCTGGAGGGGAGGGTTAGGCTATGGGAGTAGATGGTAGGGTTAGTCTGCTGGAGTGGAGGGTTAGGCTATGGAAGTTGACGGTAGGGTTAGTCTGCTGGAGGGGAGGGTTAGGCTATGGGAGTAGACGGTAGGATTAGTCTGCTGGAGAGGAGGGTTAGGCTATGGAAGTTGACGGTAGGGTTAGTCTGCTGGAGGGGAGGGTTAGGCTATGGGAGTAGACGGTAGGGTTAGTCTGCTGGAGAGGAGGGTTAGGCTATGGGAGTGGATGGCAGGGTTAGGCTGCGGGAGGGGAGGGTTAGGCTATGGGAGTAGACGGTAGGGTTAGTCTGCTGGATGGGAGGGTTAGGGTTAGGCTATGGGAGTGGGCGGCAGGGTTAGGCTGCGGGAAGGGAGGGTTAGGCTATGGGAGTAGATGGTAGGGCTAGTCTGCAGGAGGGGAGGGTTAGGCTGCGGGAGGGGAGGGTTAGGCTATGGGAGTAGACGGTAGGGTTAGGCTGTGGTAGGGTGGGCTAGGCTATGGGAGTAGACGGTACGGTTAGTCTGCTGGAGGGGAGGGTTAGGGTTAGGCAATGGGAGTGGACGGTAGGGTTAGTCTGATGGAGGGGAGGGTTAGGCTATGGGAGTAGACGGTAGGGTTAGTCTGCTGGATGGGAGGGTTAGGGTTAGGCTATGGGAGTGGGCGGCAGGGTTAGGCTGCGGGAAGGGAGGGTTAGGCTATGGGAGTAGATGGTAGGGCTAGTCTGCAGGAGGGGAGGGTTAGGCTGCGGGAGGGGAGGGTTAGGCTATGGGAGTAGACGGTAGGGTTAGGCTGTGGGAGGGTGGGCTAGGCTATGGGAGTAGACGGTAGGGTTAGTCTGCTGGAGGGGAGGGTTAGTGTTAGGCAATGGGAGTGGACGGTAGGGTTAGTCTGATGGAGGGTTAGGGTTAGGCAATGGGAGTGGACGGTAGGGTTAGTCTGATGGAGGGGAGGGTTAGGCTATGGGAGTAGACGGTAGGGTTAGGCTGCGGGAGGGGAGGGGAGTGTTAGGGTTAGGTTGCGGCAGGGAAAGGTTAGGGTTAGAGCTAAAATACTCACGGGGATGCATTTTGAACGTCGGGATGGTGCTGTTGGCATTCTGACCACCAGGCTAGTGACTGCCGGGATTTCGATACCATCACGGGGAATGAATTGTCAGGTTTTAAAGTGATGCTAAAGAAAACAACATGGGCACACATTTCAGATCGTCACTTAGTATCATTATTATACATTGCCGATTGCATCGGTTTTGCAGTCATGGCCTTGCCAGACTTACACTTTATTATGTTGTATATACTGGAAGTATTATACTTTGTCTTTAGTGTGTTTGTGCTTGTACACGCGGACGTTGAAAAGCAATGGAAAAAACGTGGACATTGTTCTTGCTTTAACAAAGCGTTCATTAACACATCTCAAAGCTTCCTTGCATCATAATGCAGTGTGTACCTAGTGCGCGTCATTCACACCGCACACAACGTCTGCTTCACAAGTTCACACCCTCTGGGCACAGCGATATACATAAGTCTACATTTATATTATATTATATATATTAATAAATGTATATATATATATATATATATATATTAATAAATATATATATATATATATATATATATATATATATCTAGTGTCAGAGGCACTCAGGGATAATTATTGTCATAGAACACTTGAAATCAATCCAACATTTCAGTAACTGAATATTACTTTTATTAGGGATAATATTAATATTACCTAACTGAATCATTGGATTTATCCCAAGTGTTTGTAGGGCAAATGTTATCCCCGAGCACCGCCAACCCACCTTGTATTTGTATCTATGTGTTCAGCAGGCGGCAATGGGGTGAAGCTCCTGCTCCAACACAATGACTGCCAGAACCACGTGTGTGTCTGGCCCCACCCGCACTCTATCTGCTGACTGCCCTCCTCTATGCTGCTTGGCCCCACTCCCCGCAGCTCCAGACTGCCCCTACATGTTCACCAATACTCCAACGCCGCCCCCCCCCCCCCCTCCCGCTATCCGCTTCTCCATCCCCTGCTCTGTTTTGAAGTACCCCCTTTTCCCCTTGCTCTATCCCGCCTTGGCCTCCTGTTCTGTCACCCCCCACACTGTGCTACTGTGCTCTCTCCAGTTTGGTATTATCCTGAAATTATTTTTAATCCTCACTATGGAGCTGGTTCTGAGCACACAGGAGCATCTATTAGCGGTCACCTATCTGTGAGTTTATACAAATTCCACTACAAACTCCTTCCCTTGTGTACATCTGTGCAGCTGAATATGCACGAACTGAGATGCTCACTTTTAGTGCCCGTCCACGCTTTAATATCGATTGGTGCATCCTTATATGCCACCATCAGTCACACCATCAAATCTTACACCAGCAAGCAGGTAGCAGGCACAGTTTCTCTGTCTGAGGTTGGCCTCCAATGCAAATGATGAAGCATGTGTGTAAGCAAATACTGTGGCGACACACAACTGCTATGTTGAAAACGTGTGTACTATTCGGCGATGGTAATAAGCAGAGTAAACAGTATACACCAGCCGATCCGCCAAAGTCACCAAACAGTCCATGACTTAACCAGTAGTATGGTTTATTGAGCAGCAGTATGTTTATACGGTGTACTCACTGTTACATGCACTCAGTATCTGCATGGAGCGGAGCTTAAGCGGAACATACAGAGCACCAGCTGGTGATGTATGTGTGGCTTGGTGACAGATATCTGGGATATTGCAGGTATATGTGAGCTAATTGGAACATGTCCGTGTGCCACTGTGGTGCTCTAACACATTGACAAGATAGCGGCGCGTATGTGCAGAAAACCAAACGGTGGCCATCTTGGTACAGAATTGTTGCCTCCCTAAAGTAGCACACTCCATATTTCAATCAGAGATGAGCGGGTTCGGCTCCTCGGAAACCGAACCCCCCCGAACTTCACCCATTTTACACGGGTCCGAGGCATACTCGGATTCTCCCGTATGGCTCGGTTAACCCGAGCGCGCCCGAACGTCATCATCCCGTTGTCGGATTCTCGCGAGATTCGGATTCTATATAAGGAGCCGTGCGTCGCCGCCATTTTTCACTCGTGCATTGGAAATGATAGTGAGAGGACGTGGCTGGCGTCCTCTCACTTTGTTTCAGGGGGCTGCATATCTTTATTCTGGGGACCAGCAGTATTATAGGAGGAGTACAGTGCAGAGTTTTGCTGACCAGTGACCACCAGTATTATACGTTGTCTGCCTGAAAAACGCTCCATATCTGTGCTCAGTGTGCTGCATATATCTGTGCTCACACTGCTTTATTGTGGGGACTGGGGACCAGCAGTATTATATAGGAGGAGTACAGTGCAGAGTTTTGCTGACCAGTGACCACCAGTATACGTTGTCTGCCTGAAAAACGCTCCATATCTGTGCTCAGTGTGCTGCATATATCAGTGCTCACACTGCTTCATTGTGGGGACTGGGGACCAGCAGTATTATATAGGAGGAGTACAGTGCAGAGTTTTGCTGACCAGTGACCACCAGTATACGTTGTCTGCCTGAAAAACGCTCCATATCTGTGCTCAGTGTGCTGCATATATCTGTGCTCACACTGCTTTATTGTGGGGACTGGGGACCAGCAGTATTATATAGGAGGAATACAGTGCAGAGTTTTGCTGACCAGTGACCACCAGTATACGTTGTCTGCCTGCAAAACGCTCCATATCTGTGCTCAGTGTGCTGCATATATCAGTGCTCACACTGCTTCATTGTGGGGACTGGGGACCAGCAGTATTATATAGGAGGAGTACAGTGCAGAGTTTTGCTGACCAGTGACCACCAGTATACGTTGTCTGCCTGAAAAACGCTCCATATCTGTGCTCAGTGTGCTGCATATATCTGTGCTCACACTGCTTTATTGTGGGGACTGGGGACCAGCAGTATTATATAGGAGGAATACAGTGCAGAGTTTTGCTGACCAGTGACCACCAGTATACGTTGTCTCCCTGCAAAACGCTCCATATCTGTGCTCAGTGTGCGGCATATATCTGTGCTCACACTGCTTTATTGTGGGGACTGGGGACCAGCAGTATTATATAGGAGGAATACAGTGCAGAGTTTTGCTGACCAGTGACCACCAGTATACGTTGTCTCCCTGCAAAACGCTCCATATCTGTGCTCAGTGTGCGGCATATATCTGTGCTCACACTGCTTTATTGTGGGGACTGGGGACCAGCAGTATTATATAGGAGGAGTACAGTGCAGAGTTTTGCTGACCAGTGACCACCAGTATTATACGTTCTCTGCCTGCAAAACGCTCCATATCTGTGCTCAGTGTGCTGCATATATCTGTGCTCACACTGCTTTATTGTGGGGACTGGGGACCAGCAGTATTATATAGGAGGAGTACAGTGCAGAGTTTTGCTGACCAGTGACCACCAGTATTATACGTTCTCTGCCTGAAAAACGCTCCATAGCTGTGCTGTATTGTAGTATATAGTAGGAGTACAGTGCATAATTTTGTTGACCACCAGTATATAATATATAGGAGTACGGTACAGAAGGCCACTGCTCTACCTACCTCTGTGTCGTCAAGTATACTATCCATCCATACCTGTGGTGCATTTCAGTTTTGCACAGTTTGCTGACCACCAGTATATAATATATAGCAGAACGGTAGAGTAGGCCACTGCTCTACCTACCTCTGTGTCGTCAAGTATACTATCCATCCATACCTGTGGTGCATTTCAGTTTTGCACAGTTTGCTGACCACCAGTATATAATATATAGCAGTACGGTAAGTAGGCCACTGCTCTACCTACCTCTGTGTCGTCAAGTATACTATCCATCCATACCTGTGGTGCATTTAAGTTTTGCACAGTTTGCTGACCACCAGTATATAATATATAGCATTACGGTACAGTAGGCCACTGCTCTACCTACCTCTGTGTCGTCAAGTATACTATCCATCCATACCTGTGGTGCATTTCAGTTTTGCACAGTTTGCTGACCACCAGTATATAATATATAGCAGTACGGTACAGTAGGCCACTGCTCTACCTACCTCTGTGTCGTCAAGTATACTATCCATCCATACCTGTGGTGCATTTAAGTTTTGCACAGTTTGCTGACCACCAGTATATAATATATAGCATTACGGTACAGTAGGCCACTGCTCTACCTACCTCTGTATCGTCAAGTATACTATCCATCCATACCTGTGGTGCATTTCAGTTTTGCACAGTTTGCTGACCACCAGTATATAATATAGCAGTACGGTACAGTAGGCCACTGCTCTACCTACCTCTGTGTCGTCAAGTATACTATCCATCCATACCTGTGGTGCATTTCAGTTTTGCACAGTTTGCTGACCACCAGTATATAATATATAGCAGTACGGTACAGTAGGCCACTGCTCTACCTACCTCTGTGTCGTCAAGTATACTATCCATCCATACCTGTGGTGCATTTAAGTTTTGCACAGTTTGCTGACCACCAGTATATAATATATAGCAGTACGGTACAGTAGGCCACTGCTCTACCTACCTCTGTGTCGTCAAGTATACTATCCATCCATACCTGTGTTGCATTTCAGTTTTGCACAGTTTGCTGACCACCAGTATATAATATATAGCAGTACGGTACAGTAGGCCACTGCTCTACCTACCTCTGTGTCGTCAAGTATACTATCCATCCATACCTGAGGTGCATTTAAGTTTTGCACAGTTTGCTGACCACCAGTATATAATATATAGCATTACGGTACAAAAGGCCACTGCTCTACCTACCTCTGTGTCGTCAAGTATACTATCCATCCATACCTGTGGTGCATTTCAGTTTTGCACAGTTTGCTGACCACCAGTATATAATATATAGCAGTACGGTACAGTAGGCCACTGCTCTACCTACCTCTGTGTCGTCAAGTATACTATCCATCCATACCTGTGGTGCATTTCAGTTGTGCGCAGTATATATAGTAGTAGGCCATTGCTATTGATACTGGCATATAATTCCACACATTAAAAAATGGAGAACAAAAATGTGGAGGGTAAAATAGGGAAAGATCAAGATCCACTTCCACCTCGTGCTGAAGCTGCTGCCACTAGTCATGGCCGAGACGATGAAATGCCATCAACGTCGTCTGCCAAGGCTGATGCCCAATGTCATAGTAGAGAGCATGTAAAATCCAAAACACAAAAGTTCAGTAAAATGACCCAAAAATCAAAATTAAAAGCGTCTGAGGAGAAGCGTAAACTTGCCAATATGCCATTTACGACACTGAGTGGCAAGGAACGGCTGATGCCCTGGCCTATGTTCATGGCTAGTGGTTCAGCTTCACATGAGGATGGAAGCACTCATCCTCTCGCTAGAAAAATGAAAAGAATTAAGCTGGCAAAAGCACAGTAAAGAACTGTGCGTTCTTCTAAATCACAAATCCCCAAGGAGAGTCCAATTGTGTCGGCTGCGATGCCTGACCTTCCCAACACTGGACGGGAAGAGGTGGCGCCTTCCATCATTTGCACGCCCCCTGCAAGTGCTGGAAGGAGCACCCGCAGTCCAGTTCCTGATAGTCAAATTGAAGATGTCACTGTTGAAGTACACCAGGATGAGGATATGGGTGTTGCTGGCGCTGAGGAGGAAATTGACAAGGAGGATTCTGATGGTGAGGTGGTTTGTTTAAGTCAGGCACCCGGGGAGACACCTGTTGTCCGTGGGACGAATAAGACCATTGACATGCCTGGTCAAATTACAAAAAAAATCACCTCTTCGGTGTGGAATTATTTTAACACAAATGCGGACAACAGGTGTCAAGCTGTGTGTTGCCTTTGTCAAGCTGTAATAAGTAGGGGTAAGGACGTTAACCACCTCGGAACATCCTCCCTTATACGTCACCTGCAGCGCATTCATCATAAGTCAGTGACAAGTTCAAAAACTTTGGATGACAGCGGAAGCAGTCCACTGACCACTAAATCCCTTCCTCTTGTAACCAAGCTCCTGCAAACCACACCACCAACTCCCTCAGTGTCAATTTCCTCCCTACACAGGAAAGCCAATAGTCCTGCAGGCCATGTCACTGTCAAGTCTGACGAGTCCTCTCCTAACTGGGATTCCTCCGATGCATCCTTGAGTGTAACGCCTACTGCTGCTGGCGCTGCTGTTGTTGCTGCTGGGAGTCGATCGTCATCCCAGAGGGGAAGTCGGAAGACCACTTGTACTACTTCCAGTAAGCAATTGACTGTCCAAAAGTCCTTTGCGAGGAAGATGAAATATCACAGCAGTCATCCTGCTGCAAAGCGGATAACTCAGGCCTTGGCAGCCTGGGCGGTGAGAAACGTGTTTCCGTTATCCACCGTTAATTCACAGGCAACTACAGACTTGATTGAGATACTGTGTCCCCGGTACCAAATACCATCTAGGTTCCATTTCTCTAGGCAGGCGATACCGAAAATGTACACAGACCTCAGAAAAAGAGTCACCAGTGTCCTAAAAAATGCAGTTGTACCCAATGCCCACTTAACCACGGACATGTGGACAAGTGGAGCAGGGCAGACTCAGAACTATATGACTGTGACAGCCCACTGGGTAGATGTATTGCCTCCCGCAGCAAGAACAGCAGCGGCGGCACCAGTAGCAGCATCTCGCAAACGCCAACTCGTTCCTAGGCAGGCTACGCTTTGTATCACCGCTTTCCAGAAGAGGCACACAGCTGACAACCTCTTACGGAAACTGAGGAACATCATCGCAGAATGGCTTACCCCAAATGAACTCTCCTGGGGATTTGTGACATCGGACAATGCCAGCAATATTGTGCGTGCATTACATCTGGGCAAATTCCAGCACGTCCCATGTTTTGCACATACATTGAATTTGGTGGTGCAGAATTATTTAAAAAACGACAGGGGCGTGCAAGAGATGCTGTCGGTGGCCCGAAGAATTGCGGGCCACTTTCGGCATTCAGCCACCGCGTGCCAAAGACTGGAGCACCACCAAACATTCCTGAACCTGCCCTGCCATCATCTGAAGCAAGAGGTGGTAACGAGGTGGAATTCAACCCTCTATATGCTTCAGAGGATGGAGGAGCAGCAAAAAGCCATTCAAGCCTATACATCTGCCCACGATATAGGCAAAGGAGGGGGAATGCACCTGACTCAAGCGCAGTGGAGAATGATTTCAACGTTGTGCAAGGTTCTGCAACCCTTTGAACTTGCCACACGTGAAGTCAGTTCAGACACTGCCAGCCTGAGTCAGGTCATTCCCCTCATCAGGCTTTTGCAGAAGAAGCTGGAGACATTGAAGGAGGAGCTAAAACAGAGCGATTCCGCTAGGCATGTGGGACTTGTGGATGGAGCCCTTCATTCGCTTAACCAGGATTCACGGGTGGTCAATCTGTTGAAATCAGAGCACTACATTTTGGCCACCGTGCTCGATCCTAGATTTAAAACCTACGTTGTATCTCTCTTTCCGGCAGACACAAGTCTGCAGAGGTTCAAAGACCTGCTGGTGAGAAAATTGTCAAGTCAAGCGGAACGTGACCCGTCAACATCTCCTCCTTCACATTCTCCCGCAACTGGGGGTGCGAGGAAAAGGCTAAGAATTCCGAGCCCACCCGCTGGCGGTGATGCAGGGCAGTCTGGAGCGAGTGCTGACATCTGGTCCGGACTGAAGGACCTGCCAACGATTACTGACATGTCGTCTACTGTCACTGCATATGATTCTCTCACCATTGAAAGAATGGTGGAGGATTATATGAGTGACCGCATCCAAGTAGGCACGTCAGACAGTCCGTACGTATACTGGCAGGAAAAAGAGGCAATTTGGAGGCCCTTGCACAAACTGGCTTTATTCTACCTAAGTTGCCCTCCCTCCAGTGTGTACTCCGAAAGAGTGTTTAGTGCAGCCGCTCACCTTGTCAGCAATCGGCGTATGAGGTTACTTCCAGAAAATGTGGAGAAGATGATGTTCATCAAAATGAATTATAATCAATTCCTCCGTGGAGACATTCGGTATCCGTTCACATGGTCGACCATGTTATGGTCGACAGTCTTTAGGTCGACCACTATTGGTCGACATTGACATGGTCGACATGGACACATGGTCGACACATGAAAATGGTCGACACATGAAAGGTCGACACATTAAAAGGTCGACATGAGTTTTTTTTTCTTTTTTTTCTTTTGGGGAACTTTTCCACACTTTACGATCCACGTGGACTACGATTGGAACGGTAATCTGTGCCGAGCGAAGTGGTAGCGGAGCGAAGGCACCATGCCCGAAGCATGGTGAGCGAAGCGAGCCATGCGAGGGGACGCGATGCACTAATTGGGGTTCCAAGTCAATTTACGCAAAAAACGACACCAAAAAAGTAAACAAAAAACTCACGTCGACCTTTTCATGCGTCGACCTTTCATGTGTCGACCATTTTCATGTGTCGACCATGTGTCCATGTCGACCAATAGTGGTCGACCTAATGACTGTCGACCATAACATGGTCGACCATTCATACCGGAACCGAGACATTCACCAGCAGCAATTGCCTCCAGAAAGTACACAGGGACCTGAGATGGTGGATTCCAGTGGGGTCGAATTAATAATCTGTGAGGAGGGGGATGTACACAGTGAAAGGGGTGAGGAATCGGAGGATGATGATGAGGTGGACATCTTGCTTCTGTAGAGCCAGTTTGTGCAAGGAGAGATTGATTGCTTCTTTTTTTGGTGGGGGCCCAAACCAACCAGTCATTTCAGTCACAGTCGTGTGGCAGACCCTGTCGCTGAAATGATGGGTTCGTTGTAGTGTGCATGTCCTGTTTATACAACATAAGGGTGGGTGGGAGGGCCCAAGGACAATTCCATCTTGCACCTCTTTTTTCTTTCATTTTTCTTTGCATCATGTGCTGTTTGGGGACAATTTTTTGGAAGTGCCATCCTGCCTGACACTGCAGTGCCACTCCTAGATGGGCCAGGTGTTTGTGTCGACCACTTGTGTCGCTTAGCTTAGTCACACAGCGACCTTGGTGCGCCTCTTTTTTTCTTTGCATCATGTGCTGTTTTGGGACTATTTTTTTGAAGTGCCATCCTGCCTGACACTGCAGTGCCACTCCTAGATGGGCCAGGTGTTTGTGTCGACCACTTGTGTCGCTTAGCTTAGTCACACAGCGACCTTGGTGCGCCTCTTTTTTTTTTGCATCATGTGCTGTTTGGGGACAATTTTTTTGAAGTGCCATCCTGCCTGACACTGCAGTGCCACTACTAGATGGGCCAGGTGTTTGTGTCGACCACTTGTGTCGCTTAGCTTAGTCACACAGCTACCTCATTGTGCCTCTTTTTTTCTTTGCATCATGTGCTGTTTGGGGACTATGTTTTTGAAGTGCCATCCTGCCTGACACTGCAGTGCCACTCCTAGATGGGCCAGGTGTTTGTGTCGGCCACTTGTGTCGCTTAGCTTAGCCATCCAGCGACCTCGGTGCAAATTTTAGGACTAAAAATAATATTGTGAGGTGTGAGGTGTTCAGAATAGACTGAAAATGAGTGTAAATTATGGTTATTGAGGTTAATAATACTATGGGATCAAAATTACCCCCAAATTCTATGATTTAAGCTGTTTTTGAGGGTTTTTTGTAAAAAAAAAAAAAAAAACGAATCCAAAACACACCCGAATCCGCCAAAAAATTTTCAGGGAGGTTTTGCCAAAACGCGTCTGAATCCAAAACACGGCCGCGGAACCGAATCCAAAACCAAAACACAAAACCCGAAAAATGTCCGGTGCACATCACTAGTTCAAAGACCTGCTGGTGAGAAAATTGTCAAGTCAAGCGGAACGTGACCCGTCAACAGCTGCTCACATTCTCCCGCAACTGGGGGTGCGAGGAAAAGGCTAAGAATTCCGAGCCCACCCGCTGGCGGTGATGCAGGGCAGTCTGGAGCGAGTGCTGACTAGTGATGAGCGGGTTCGGTTTCCGAGAAACCGAACCCACCCGAGCTTTACCTTTTTTACACGGGTCTGAGCAGACTCGGATCCTCCCGCCTTGCTCGGCTAACCCGAGCGCGCCCGAACGTCATCATCCCGCTGTCGGATTCTCGCGAGATTCGGATTCTATATAAGCAGCCGCGCGTCGCCGCCATTTTCACACGTGCATTGAGATTGATAGGGAGAGGACGTGGCTACTCTCCGTTTATATACGAGACAGTTGATCTGATTGCTTTGCTTGTTTATTTTACTATTGTGGGGAGGATTGGGGAGCAGCTGTTAGGAGGAGTACAGTGCAGAGTTTTCCTGATAGTGACCACCAGTTTTTTATCCGTTCTCTTCTCTGCCTGAAAAAAAACGCTCCATACCATATCTGTGCTCAGTGTGCTGCATGATATATCTGTGCTGAGTGCTCACACTGCTTAATTGTGGGGACTGGGGAGCAGCTATAGCAGGAGTACAGTGCAGAGTTTTGCTGACAGTGACCACCAGTATACGTTTGTCTGCCTGAAAAACACTCCTGTGGCTTTTTTTTTATACTAGTAGTTTAGCAGTTTGCTGACAGTGTCCACCAGGTCCATTATACTGTATATAGCAGTACGGTAGGCCACTGCTGTACCTACCTCTGTGTCTTCACTCGTCATCCATAAAGTATACTATCCATCCATCTACATTGTATGCCTGTGGTGGCTTTTTTTTTTATACTAGTAGTTTAGCAGTCTGCTGACAGTGTCCACCAGGTCCATTATACTGTATATAGCAGTACGGTAGGCCACTGCTGTACCTACCTCTGTGTCGTCACTCGTCATCCATAAAGTATATTATCCATCCATCTACATTGTATGCCTGTGGTGGCTTTTTTTTTATACTAGTAGTTTAGCAGTCTGCTGACAGTGTCCACCAGGTCCATTATACTGTATATAGCAGTACGGTAGGCCACTGCTGTACCTACCTCTGTGTCTTCACTCGTCATCCATAAAGTATACTATCCATCCATCTACATTGTATACCTGTGGTGGCTTTTTTTTTATACTAGTAGTTTAGCAGTCTGCTGACAGTGTCCACCAGGTCCATTATACTGTATATAGCAGTACGGTAGGCCACTGCTGTACCTACCTCTGTGTCGTCACTCGTCATCCATAAAGTATACTATCCATCCATCTACATTGTATGCCTGTGGTGGCTTTTTTTTTATACTAGTAGTTTAGCAGTCTGCTGACAGTGTCCACCAGGTCCATTATACTGTATATAGCAGTACGGTAGGCCACTGCTGTACCTACCTCTGTGTCGTCACTCGTCATCCATAAAGTATACTATCCATCCATCTACATTGTATACCTGTGGTGGCTTTTTTTTTTATACTAGTAGTTTAGCAGTCTGCTGACAGTGTCCACCAGGTCCATTATACTGTATATAGCAGTACGGTAGGCCACTGCTGTACCTACCTCTGTGTCGTCACTCGTCATCCATAAAGTATACTATCCATCCATCTACATTGTATACCTGTGGTGGCTTTTTTTTTATACTAGTAGTTTAGCAGTCTGCTGACAGTGTCCACCAGGTCCATTATACTGTATATAGCAGTACGGTAGGCCACTGCTGTACCTACCTCTGTGTCATCACTCGTCATCCATAAAGTATACTATCCATCCATCTACATTGTATACCTGTAGTGGCTTTTTTTTATACTAGTAGTTTAGCAGTCTGCTGAGTGTCCACCAGGTCCATTATACTGTATATAGCAGTACGGTAGGCCACTGCTGTACCTACCTCTGTGTCGTCACTCGTCATTCATTAAGTATACTATCCATCCATCTACATTGTATACCTGTGGTGGCTTTTTTTTATACTAGTAGTTTAGCAGTCTGCTGACAGTGTCCACCAGGTCCATTATACTGTATATAGCAGTACGGTAGGCCACTGCTGTACCTACCTCTGTGTCGTCACTCGTCATCCATAAAGTATACTATCCATCCATCTACATTGTATACCTGTGGTGGCTTTTTTTTTTATACTAGTAGTTTAGCAGTCTGCTGAGTGTCCACCAGGTCCATTATACTGTATATAGCAGTACGGTAGGCCACTGCTGTACCTACCTCTGTGTCGTCACTCGTCATCCATAAAGTATACTATCCATCCATCTACATTGTATACCTGATGTGGCTTTTTTTTTATACTAGTGGTTTAGCAGTCTGCTGACAGTGTCCACCAGGTCCTTTATACTGTATATAGCAGTACGGTAGGCCACTGCTGTACCTACCTCTGTGTCGTCACTCGTCATCCATAAAGTATACTATCCATCCATCTACATTGTATACCTGTGGTGGCTTTTTTTTTATACTAGTAGTTTAGCAGTCTGCTGACAGTGTCCACCAGGTCCATTATACTGTATATAGCAGTACGGTAGGCCACTGCTGTACCTACCTCTGTGTCATCACTCGTCATCCATAAAGTATACTATCCATCCATCTACATTGTATACCTGATGTGGCTTTTTTTTTTATACTAGTAGTTTAGCAGTCTGCTGACAGTGTCCACCAGGTCCATTATACTGTATATAGCAGTACGGTAGGCCACTGCTGTACCTACCTCTGTGTCGTCACTCGTCATCCATAAAGTATACTATCCATCCATCTACATTGTATACCTTTGGTGGCTTTTTTTTTTATAGTAGTAGTTTAGCAGTCTGCTGACAGTGTCCACCAGGTCCATTATACTGTATATAGCAGTACGGTAGGCCACTGCTGTACCTACCTCTGTGTCGTCACTCGTCATCCATTAAGTATACTATCCATCCATCTACATTGTATACCTGTGGTGGCTTTTTTTTTATACTAGTAGTTTAGCAGTCTGCTGACAGTGTCCACCAGGTCCATTATACTGTATATAGCAGTACGGTAGGCCACTGCTGTACCTACCTCTGTGTCGTCACTCGTCATCCATAAAGTATACTATCCATCCATCTACATTGTATACCTGATGTGGCTTTTTTTTTATACTAGTAGTTTAGCAGTCTGCTGACAGTGTCCACCAGGTCCATTATACTGTATATAGCAGTACGGTAGGCCACTGCTGTACCTACCTCTGTGTCGTCACTCGTCATCCATAAAGTATACTATCCATCCATCTACATTGTATACCTGTGGTGGCTTTTTTTTTTTATACTAGTAGTTTAGCAGTCTGCTGACAGTGTCCACCAGGTCCATTATACTGTATATAGCAGTACGGTAGGCCACTGCTGTACCTACCTCTGTGTCGTCACTCGTCATCCATAAAGTATACTATCCATCCATCTACATTGTATACCTGTGGTGGCTTTTTTTTAATACTAGTAGTTTAGCAGTCTGCTGAGTGTCCACCAGGTCCATTATACTGTATATAGCAGTACGGAAGGCCACTGCTGTACCTACCTCTGTGTCGTCACTCGTCATCCATAAAGTATACTATCCATCCATCTACATTGTATACCTGTGGTGGCTTTTTTTTTATACTAGTAGTTTAGCAGTCTGCTGACAGTGTCCACCAGGTCCATTATACTGTATATAGCAGTACGGTAGGCCACTGCTGTACCTACCTCTGTGTTGTCACTCGTCACCCATTAAGTATACTATCCATTCATCTACATTGTATACCTGTGGTGGCTTTTTTTTTATACTAGTAGTTTAGCAGTCTGCTGAGTGTCCACCAGGTCCATTATACTGTATATAGCAGTACGGTAGGCCACTGCTGTACCTACCTCTGTGTCGTCGCTCGTCATTCATTAAGTATACTATCCATCCATCTACATTGTATACCTGTGGTGCCTTTTAGTTGTGCGCATTAAAATATGGAGAACAAAAATGTGGAGGTTAAAAAAATAGGGAAAGATCAAGATCCACTTCCACCTTGTGCTGAAGCTGCTGCCACTAGTCATGGCCGAGACGATGAAATGCCATCAACGTCGTCTGCCAAGGCCGATGCCCAATGTCATAGTACAGAGCATGTAAAATCCAAAACAGAAAAGATCAGTAAAATGCCTCAAAAATCAAAATTAAAAGCGTCTGAGGAGAAGCGTAAACTTGCCAATATGCCATTTACGACACGGAGTGGCAAGGAACGGCTGAGGCCCTGGCCTATGTTCATGGCTAGTGGTTCAGCTTCACATGAGGATGGAAGCACTCATCCTCTCGCTAGAAAAAAGAAAAGACTTAAGCTGGCAAAAGCACAGCAAAGAACTGTGCGTTCTCCGAAATCACAAATCCCCAAGGAGAGTCCAATTGTGTCGGTTGCGATGCCTGACCTTCCCAACACTGGACGGGAAGAGCTTGCGCCTTCCACCATTTGCACACCCCCTGCAAGTGCTGGAAGGAGCACCCGCAGTCCAGTTCCTGATAGTCAAATTGAAGATGTCAGTGTTGAAGTACACCAGGATGAGGATATGGGTGTTGCTGGCGCTGAGGAGGAAATTGACAAGGAGGATTCTGATGGTGAGGTGGTTTGTTTAAGTCAGGCACCCGGGGAGACACCTGTTGTCCGTGGGAGGAATATGGCCATTGACATGCCTGGTCAAAATACAAAAAAAATCAGCTCTTCGGTGTGGAATTATTTCAACACAAATGCGGACAACAGGTGTCAAGCCGTGTGTTGCCTTTGTCAAGCTGTAATAAGTAGGGGTAAGGACGTTAACCACCTCGGAACATCCTCCCTAATACGTCACCTGCAGCGCATTCATCATAAGTCAGTGACAAGTTCAAAAACTTTGGGCGACAGCGGAAGCAGTCCACTGACCAGTAAATCCCTTCCTCTTGTAACCAAGCTCCTGCAAACCACACCACCAACTCCCTCAGTGTCAATTTCCTCCTTACCCAGGAAAGCCAATAGTCCTGCAGGCCATGTCACTGGCAAGTCTGACGAGTCCTCTCCTGCCTGGGATTCCTCCGATGCATCCTTGAGTGTAACGCCTACTGCTGCTGGCGCTGCTGTTGTTGCTGCTGGGAGTCGATCGTCATCCCAGAGGGGAAGTCGGAAGACCACTTGTACTACTTCCAGTAAGCAATTGACTGTACAACTGTCCTTTGCGAGGAAGATGAAATATCACAGCAGTCATCCTGCTGCAAAGCAGATAACTCAGGCCTTGGCAGCCTGGGCGGTGAGAAACGTGGTTCCGGTATCCATCGTTAATTCAGAGGCAACTATAGACTTGATTGAGGTACTGTGTCCCCGGTACCAAATACCATCTAGGTTCCATTTCTCTAGGCAGGCTATACCGAAAATGTACACAGACCTCAGAAAAAGACTCACCGGTGTCCTAAAAAATGCAGTTGTACCCAATGTCCACTTAACCACGGACATGTGGACAAGTGGAGCAGGGCAGACTCAGGACTATATGACTGTGACAGCCCACTGGGTAGATGTATTGCCTCCCGCTGCAAGAACAGCAGCGGCGGCACCAGTAGCAGCATCTCGCAAACGCCAACTCGTTCCTAGGCAGGCTACGCTTTGTATCACCGCTTTCCAGAATACGCACACAGCTGAAAACCTCTTACGGCAACTGAGGAAGATCATCGCAGAATGGCTTACCCCAATTGGACTCTCCTGGGGATTTGTGACATCGGACAACGCCAGCAATATTGTGCGTGCATTACATCTAGGCAAATTCCAGCACATCCCATGTTTTGCACATACCTTGAATTTGGTGGTGCAGAATTATTTAAAAAATGACAGGGGCGTGCAAGAGATGCTGTTGGTGGCCCGAAGAATTGCGGGACACTTTCGGCGTTCAGGCACCGCGTACAGAAGACTGGAGCACCACCAAAAATACCTGAACCTGCCCTGCCATCATCTGAAGCAAGAGGTGGTAACGAGGTGGAATTCAACCCTCTATATGCTTCAGAGGATGGAGGAGCAGCAAAAGGCCATTCAAGCCTATACATCTGCCCACGATATAGGCAAAGGAGGTGGAATGCACCTGTCTCAAGCGCAGTGGAGAATGATTTCAACGTTGTGCAAGGTTCTGCAATCCTTTGAACTTGCCACACGTGAAGTCAGTTCAGACACTGCCAGCCTGAGTCAGGTCATTCCCCTCATCAGGCTTTTGCAGAAGAAGCTGGAGACATTGAAGGAGGAGCTAAAACAGAGCGATTCCGCTAGGCATGTGGGACTTGTGGATGGAGCCCTTCATTCGCTTAACCAGGATTCACGGGTGGTCAATCTGTTGAAATCAGAGCACTACATTTTGGCCACCGTGCTCGATCCTAGATTTAAAACCTACGTTGTATCTCTCTTTCCGGCAGACACAAGTCTGCAGGGGTTCAAAGACCTGCTGGTGAGAAAATTGTCAAGTCAAGCGGAACGTGACCCGTCAACAGCTCCTCCTTCACATTCTCCCGCAACTGGGGCTGCGAGGAAAAGGCTAAGAATTCCGAGCCCACCCGCTGGCGGTGATGCAGGGCAGTCTGGAGCGAGTGCTGACATCTGGTCCGGACTGAAGGACCTGCCAACGATTACTGACATGTCGTCTACTGTCACTGCATATGATTCTCTCACCATTGAAAGAATGGTGGAGGATTATATGAGTGACCGCATCCAAGTAGGCACGTCAGACAGTCCGTACGTATACTGGCAGGAAAAAGAGGCAATTTGGAGGCCCTTGCAGAAACTGGCTTTATTCTACCTAAGTTGCCCTCCCTCCAGTGTGTACTCCGAAAGAGTGTTTAGTGCCGCCGCTCTCCTTGTCAGCAATCGGCGTACGAGGTTACTTCCAGAAAATGTGGAGAAGATGATGTTCATTAAAATGAATTATAATCAATTCCTCCGTGGAGACATTCACCAGCAGCAATTGCCTCCAGAAAGTACACGGGGACCTGAGATGGTGGATTCCAGTGGGGACGAATTAATAATCTGTGAGGAGGAGGATGTACACAGTGAAAGGGGTGATGAATCGGACGATGATGATGAGGTGGACATCTTGCCTCTGTAGAGCCAGTTTGTGCAAGGAGAGATTGATTGCTTCTTTTTTGGTGGGGGCCCAAACCAACCAGTCATTTCAGTCACAGTCGTGTGGCAGACCCTGTCGCTGAAATGATGGGTTCGTTAAAGTGTGCATGTCCTGTTTATACAACATAAGGGTGGGTGGGAGGGCCCAAGGACAATTCCATCTTGCACCTCTTTTTTCTTTCATTTTTCTTTGCATCATGTGCTGTTTGGGGAGTATTTTTTTGAAGGGCCATCCTGCCTGACACTGCAGTGTCACTCTTAGATGGGCCAGGTGTTTGTGTCGGCCACTTGTGTCGCTTAGCTTAGTCACACAGCGACCTTGGTGCGCCTCTTTTTTTCTTTGCATCATGTGCTGTTTGGGGACTATTTTTTTCAAGTGCCATCCTGTCTGACACTGCAGTGCCACTCCTAGATGGGCCAGGTGTTTGTGTCGGCCACTAGGGTCGCTTAGCTTAGTCACACAGCTACCTCATTGTGCCTCTTTTTTTCTTTGCATCATGTGCTGTTTGGGGACTATTTTTTTCAAGTGCCATCCTGTCTGACACTGCAGTGCCACTCCTAGATGGGCCAGATGTTTGTGTCGGCCACTTGTGTCGCTTAGCTTAGCCATCCAGCGACCTCGGTGCAAATTTTATGACTAAAAATAATATTGTGAGGTGTGAGGTGTTCAGAATAGACTGAAAATGAGTGGAAATTATGGTTATTGAGGTTAATAATACTATGGGATCAAAATGACCCCCAAATTCTATGATTTAAGCTGTTTTTTAGTGTTTTTTGAAAAAAAACACCCGAATCCAAAACACACCCGAATCCGACAAAAAAATTCCGGTGAGGTTTTGCCAAAACGCGTCCGAACCCAAAACACGGCCGCGGAACCGAACACAAAACCAAAACACAAAACCCGAAAAATTTCCGGTGCACATCACTAGTGCTGACATCTGGTCCGGACTGAAGGACTTGCCAACGATTACTGACATGTCGTCTACTGTACTGCATATGATTCTCTCACCATTGAAAGAATGGTGGAGGATTATATGAGTGACCGCATCCAAGTAGGCACGTCAGACAGTCCGTACGTATACTGGCAGGAAAAAGAGGCAATTTGGAGGCCCTTGCAGAAACTGGCTTTATTTTACCTAAGTTGCCCACCCTCCAGTGTGTACTCCGAAAGAGTGTTTAGTGCAGCCGCTCACCTTGTCAGCAATCGGCGTACGAGGTTACTTCCAGAAAATGTGGAGAAGATGATGTTCATCAAAATGAATTATAATCAATTCCTCCGTGGAGACATTCACCAGCAATTGCCTCCAGAAAGTACACAGGGACCTGAGATGGTGGATTCCAGTGGGGACGAATTAATAATCTGTGAGGAGGGGGATGTACACAGTGAAAGGGGTGAGGAATCGGACGATGAGGAGGAGGTGGACATCTTGCCTCTGTAGAGCCAGTTTGTGCAAGGAGAGATTGATTGCTTCTTTTTTGGTGGGGGCCCAAACCAACCAGTCATTTCAGTCACAGTCGTGTGGCAGACCCTGTCGCTGAAATGATGGGTTTGTTAAAGTGTGCATGTCCTGTTTATACAACATAAGGGTGGGTGGGAGGGCCCAAGGACAATTCTATCTTGCACCTCTTTTTTCTTTCATTTTTCTTTGTATCATGTGCTGTTTGGGGACAATTTTTTTGAAGTGCCATCCTGCCTGACACTGCAGTGCCACTCCTAGATGGGCCAGGTGTTTGTGTCGGCCACTTGTGTCGCTTAGCTTAGCCATCCAGCGACCACAGTGCACCTTGGTGCGCCTCTTTTTTTCTTTGCATCATGTGCTGTTTGGGGAGTATTTTTTTAAATCGACCATCCTGTCAGACACAGCAGTGCCACTCCTAGATGAGCCAGGTGTTTGTGTCGGCCACTTGGGTCGCTTAGCTTAGTCATCCAACGACCTCGGTGCAAATTTTAGGACTAAAAATAATATTGTGAGGTGTGAGGTGTTCAGAATAGACTGGAAATGAGTGGAAATTATGGTTATTGAGGTTAATAATACTATGGGATCAAAATGACCCCCAAATTCTATGATTTAAGCTGTTTTTGAGGGTTTTTGTAAAAAACACCCGAATCCAAAACACACCCGAATCCGACAAAAAATTTTCAGGGAGGTTTTGGCAAAACGCGTCCGAATCCAAAACACGGCCGCGGAAACCGAATCCAAAACCAAAACACAAAACCCGAAAAATGTCCGGTGCACATCACTAATTTCAATACACAACACCCACATAACACGCCCACTGAACAGACCATTATTGCCTGCATTTGTAGCCATCTCCCAGTCACCGCCCAGGAACATCCATCACTTTGTCGCCACATTTCTGATATTGTCTGACTCGATCGCAGCAGTATGGGGTATATTTACTAAAGTGCAGGGTTTTCAGATGGGGAGATGTTACCCACAGCAGCCAATCAGATTCTGTCTATTATCTTCTAGAAGGAGCTAGATAAATGAGAAGTAGAATCTGATTGGTTGCTATGGGTAACATCTCCACACCTGAAAACCCTGCACTTTAGTTAATATACCCCTATGTGTAACATATACGCTGTAGTTGTTTTCAGGAATTTTCGCATGTGCGCAGTTGCAAATAATCGCTCAGCTATGTGAACACTGGCTTTGCGTGCAGATTATGTGCAGTTCAGAAGCAGGCCCCGTATATACTAAATAAAATAGAACATTTGTAACAGGGTTTTTTCTTCTTTGTTTTAATGTGTGTTACACTTTTGTTTGTGGAGGAACTTATAGCAAAAGATAACAGGGCCAGGTATGCTCTATTATGGTAAAGCATTGTCTATAGCATATACTGTACATTTCTCACTTCTTAGTATTCAGGTTTGTTAGCAAACCAAAAAAGTTAGCAATTGGGCAAAACCATGTGCACTGCAGGTGGGGCAGATGTAACACGTGCAGAGAGATTTATAGATTTATGTTACATCTGCCCCACCTGCAGTGCAACATGGTTTTGCCCAATTGCTAACTTGTTTGGTTTGCTAACAAACCTGAATAAGGCCGTCTTACCATTAATCTGCTTGTCGATGAAAATTATACATTTCTTTGCAATTTTTTGTTTTGTTTTGTAACAAAACATCTATAAAATCTTGTAATACCCTGTGAGCCCGTCATAATCAATCTGTGAACAATCACCCAAAAAGCACTCTAACCTCTTGAAGGTCTTAATAAGTATGTTCAGGGGACGGGTTGTGCAAAAATGCAGCCAAAACTCAGGAAATGCCATTTTCGGAGTTTTGGCCGCATTTCCATATGTACCTAGCTCCGGAATGCGATATGTGCACATTAGATGGCGTTACCCAGTAGAAGCCTATTGGCAAGGCCGGCTTTTCTGTTAGGCAGCTTTATGCGGCTGCCTAGGGGCGCCGGCCCTTGAAGGGCGCCACTGAATTCATCAAGCAATAAATTGAAGGCTGTCTCTGTACGAGACATCCTCCTTTTACACTGCACTGGCAGCAGCTGCAGGTCTAATCAGGTACAGCTGCCGCTATAAGGTTGCGCTGTATAGTGCCTCAGCGCTTCCTCCGTGCCGACACGTGTATCCTCAAGTCATGTGAAGGCACATAGGAGGCGGATGTAACTATGGATCCCGAGGGGCGCCCTCAAGGTCACTCCTCATAGCCCTGATTCACCTCCTGCAGGGCCCTGGATCCCGGCTCTCCAGCAGCAAGCACCACCTGGCTACATGTCTGCACCCAGCAGCGTCACTGTAATGCTGCTGCCAACTGTAAGAGGAATCCTGCCAAAGATGAAGGAAAACAATATAAGGTAAGTAACTCATGGGGGTTTCTGTGGGACCACAGAGGGTGGGGGGGGGGGGGGGGTTGCACAGCACATTACAGAAAAGACAGGAACATAAAAATATATGTGGGTGCGTATATACAGTATGCATAATGATACCTCTGGGAGGTGGGGGGGGGGGGGGGTTTGCAGATTAGGGGGCGCTAGGCTGAAACTTTGCCTAGGGTGCAGAGATACCTTGCACCGGCCCTGCCTATTGGCTTCCTTTTGCATTTGTATCTGAGAGGGATCTAATCGGTTCCCTCCCAGCGCCTACCACAGCGCACGCGTCATACTGAGTTTGCGCAGAAAGACTCCGGGGTCATAAACCCGAAAGCCCTGTGATCGCAAATGACGGCTCTTACCGAGAGAGCTGTACTTTGCTATTCTAATTGCATTTCTGCAGCAGGGTACACTGGTATTTGCGCAGAAAGACTCCTGGGTCCCCTACGGCCGCTCTTCACACCGTCGTGAGGGGCTACGCCCCCTTAACCATTGCACACCCTTGTGGCGTGCAATATTTTTATTATATGGCGTATTACCTCCAATTATAATTGTGTGAGTGGTTAAATATTGCACGGACAAAGGGCGTGCGATGGTTAAGGGGTCAAAGCCCCTTGTAACGGCGTGAACAGTGCACACAGGGCCTGGTGAATCAACTAGTAGTTGCTGTGGTTGGGGGAGTGGCGGGTGCGGGGGAGACGAGGATGGGGCCCGGGGTTGCTGCAGGGGAGCTGCGGGTGGGGGAGGGTGCATGGGTGCCGCGTGTGGGGGTCCGGAGCCATGGCGGGTGGAGGATTAGAGGTAGCGGGGGTGTCGCGGGTGGGGGAGGGGTGGGTGCGGTGGGGCGAAGGGTGGGGGAGGGGTGGGTAATGCTTCTCCTCCTGGAAGCAGCTAAGCTGCTGTCCTCCCTTTGGCAGTGGCTGCCCCGGAGACTCACACAGCAGCCAGTCACTATTGTTAGCGCCGGTGTCCCAACGCGCCGAATTACAGGGAAAAAGATGTACGCAATAAACTACAGCTCCCAGCAGCCCTTAGCGCCAGAATGCATCCAGTTGATGTTCCTGACCTAGTGGAGGCTATCAAGCTGATTCTCCAGATTGATGATGATATTGAGCCCCCCGCTATGTCTAAGAAACCTGATAAGTTTAAACATCAGAAGGTTGCTAAAGTAGTTTTACCGCATTCTGACCTTTTAATTGACATACGTCAGGAATCCTGGTCATCTCCAGGGAAGAAATTTTCCCTATCCAAAAAGATGCTAACTTGTTACCCTATCCCTGCGGAGTTGAGTAACAAGTGGGAAACTCCACCGCCGGTGGACTCTCATGTCGCCTGTCTGGTGGTATCTTCTACTCTGCCTGTCACCACTGTCACCTCACTGAAGGAACCGATGGATAAGCATGTGGAGGGATGACTGAAGTCTATTTACACACTTACCGATGCTGTGCATAGACCCACTATGGCAGCCTCTTGGGCTGCAAAGGCTATTGAAACATGGGTTCAGGCAATTGAGGATGAGCTACCTCTAAATTTTTCTGACACTGCCAGACAATATCTGTCGTATATTACCACAGCCTCTCACTATGGCCCTCATTCCGAGTTGTTCGCTCGGTAAAAATCTTCGCATCGCAGCCATTTTCCGCTTAATGCGCATGCGCAATGTCCGCACTGCGACTGCGCCAAGTAAATTTGCTATGCAGTTAGGATTTTTACTCACGGCTTTTTCATCGTTCTGGCGATCGTAATGTGATTGACAGGAAATGGGTGTTACTGGGCGGAAACAGGCCGTTTTATGGGCGTGTGGGAAAAAACGCAACCGTTTCCGGAAAAAACGCAGGAGTGGCCGGAGAAACGGGGGAGTGTCTGGGCGAACACTGAGTGTGTTTGTGACGTCAAACTAGGAACGACAAGCACTGAACTGATCGCAGATGCCGAGTAAGTCTGAAGCTACTCAGAAACTGCTACGAGGTGTGTAATCGCAATATTGCGAATACATCGTTCGCAATTTTAAGATGCTAAGATTCACTCCCAGTAGGCGGCGGCTTAGCATGAGCAAATCTGCTAAAATTCACTTGCGAGCGAACAACTCGGAATGAGGGCCTATATTCAGGAAGCGGCCTCTGATGCAGGCGTAATGGCTGCCAAGGCGTCTACTACGTCTATCCTGGCTTGCCGGATTTTGTGGTTAAGTTCCTGGAAAGTGGACCTGGACTCCAAAAAGACCTTGTAGGTTCTCCCTTTTAAGGGAGACATACTATTCGGAGAGGATCTGAACAAGATTGTGACTGACTTGGCAACAGCTAAGACTGCATTTCTCCCAAGTACTAATCCTTCTGCTCTGAAGGATAAGAGTACCACTTTTCACTCCTTTCGACCTCCAGGTAAAGCAAAGGGTCATCCGTACCCGAGACAGGCTCGTACTTCCAAAACCACCAAGCCCAAGTCTAAGCAACCTTGGACCGCCCATCAGCCTGCTTCTAAACAGGATAAGCCTGCAGCATGACGAGGCCGGCCTCCCCCTGGGGCACCCCAGGGGGGTAGGCCGACTTCTGCAGTTCGCCCGGGCCTGGTTAAAAACCTCTTCAGATGCCTGGGTGCGTGAAGTTGTCTCTCACGGGTATGCAATCTCCTTCAAGAGACGTCCCACTCACCAGTTCTGCTGGACGGTTATCCCTTTGGATCTGCTGAAAGCACAGACTTTACACTTGGTTGTACAATATCTCCTAGATACTGGAGTGATTGTGCCGGTACCTCTGTCTCACAGAGGCAGGGGCTAATATTCAACCGTGTTTCTAGTCCCGAAACCAAATGGGTCCTCCCGCCCTATATTCAACCTAAAATCTTTGAACAAATTTGTGAGGGTATCCAAATTCCGTATGGAAACTCTGCGTTCTATTGTACTGGCCATGGAACCCAAGGACTATATGGTATCCCTGGACATACAGGATGCTTACCTGCACATTCCTATTGCCATGTCGCATCCGCAATATCTGCGGTTTGCTATTGGCAGCCTACATGATCAATTCCAGGCCTTGCCTTTCAAACTGACCACGGCTCCTCGGATTTTCACCAAGGTCATGGCAGTCATGACGGCTCTTCTCCGCCATCAGGGTATCAGGATCATGCCGTATGTGGACGACTTGCTGGTCCTAGCGAACTGCCCAGAGGTTCTCCTCAGTCATCTGGAACTGACTGTCCAATTCCTACAAGCCCACAAGTGGCTCATCAACTGGAAGGAGACCTTGCTGGTCCCTGCTCAGAGCATGGTGCACCTGGGGGCATTGTTGGACACACACAACCAATGATTGTTCTTGTCTCCAGAGAAGGTCCTGAAACTTCAGGATAGGATCAGATACTTCCTCTCTCGCCAGAGAGTGTCAGTACACTCGGCGATACACGTACTAGGTCTCATGATGTTGGCATTCAACATGGTAGAGTACGCTCAATTTCATTCCCATCCTCTGCAGAGGTTAATACTTTCCGATTGGGACGTCCTGCCTCACCGGATCAGGTCTCAAATAATCTCCTTGATTCCGGAGGTTCGTCTATCACTGAGCTGGTGGCTGCAGCACCAACAGTTGAGCAGGGGCCGTCCCTTCTGGATCTCCAACTGGGTCCTCCTGACAGTGGATGCCAATCTGCGGGGTTGGGGCAACACTCTCTCCAGGGTCTGTGGACCAGGGAGGAATCTCTCCTCCCGATAAACATTTTGGAATTGCAGGCAGTGTTCAATGCATTGACGCTGGCCCTACCTTTGGTACAGAACAGGCCTGTTCAAGTACAATCAGACAACGCCACCACGGTGGCGTACATAAATCATCAATGTGGCATTTGAAGCCGCATGGCAATGATGGAAGTGTCAAAAATCCTCCACTGGGCGGAACGCCATCTGCCAGCTATATCGTCAGTGTTCATTCGGGGAGTCCTCAACTGGGAAGCGGACTTTCTAAGTCGTCAGGACGTTCACGCCGGAGAGTGGAGCCTTCATCCAGAAGTCTTTCAACTCCTAGTGGACAAGTGTGGCCTACCAGATGTAGACCTGATGGCATCTCAACGCAATCACAAAGATCCGGTCTTCGGAGCAAGGACAAGGGATCCTCAAGCAGCGTTCGTGAATGCACTGGCAATTCCATGGAACTTTCGGCTGCCATACGTGTTCCCTCCAGTGTCACTCCTGCCCAGGGTAATACGGAAGTTCAAGCAAGAAGGAGGAATACTACTTCTAATCACTCCAGCGTGGCCCAGATGGCATTTGTTCTCAGACCTGCTGGCTTTCTCAAAAGAGCGTTCTCTTCTACTTCCTCAATGCCCAGACCCCCTCGTTCAGGGCCCTTGTGTCTACCCGGACCTGGCCAGACTGGTTTTGACGGCGTAGCTCTTGAAGCATTACTCCTGAGAGCAAAAGGATTCTCTGAGGTGGTCATTCAAACTATGATGAAAGCCCGTAAACCAGCTTCAGCTCAGATTTATTACATGGTCTGGAATTCTTACTTCACAATGGTGTGCTGCTAAGAATTATGATGCATATACTTTCAAAACTTCCAGACTTTTGGCTTTTCTACAACAAGGCCTGGACTTGGGCCTTCGTCTGGCCTCCTTCAAGGTTCATATATCTGCCTTGTCGGTGTGGTTTCAGAGAAAAATTGCGTCTCTTCCTGACGTTCACACTTTCAGTCAGGGTGTTCTCCATTTGTACCTCTTGAGTCTGTGGACTTTAAGTGCCTTACGCTTAAGGTCGTGTTCCTGTTGGCTGTTGCCTCTGCTTGAAGGGTCCCTGCTCAGAGCATGGTGCACCTGGGGGCATTGTTGGACACACACAACCAATGATTGTTCTTGTCTCCAGAGAAGGTCCTGAAACTTCAGGATAGGATCAGATACTTCCTCTCTCGCCAGAGAGTGTCAGTACACTCGGCGATACACGTACTAGGTCTCATGATGTTGGCATTCAACATGGTAGAGTACGCTCAATTTCATTCCCATCCTCTGCAGAGGTTAATACTTTCCGATTGGGACGTCCTGCCTCACCGGATCAGGTCTCAAATAATCTCCTTGACTCCGGAGGTTCGTCTATCACTGAGCTGGTGGCTGCAGCACCAACAGTTGAGCAGGGGCCGTCCCTTCTGGATCTCCAACTGGGTCCTCCTGACAGTGGATGCCAATCTGCGGGGTTGGGGCAACACTCTCTCCAGGGTCTGTGGACCAGGGAGGAATCTCTCCTCCCGATAAACATTTTGGAATTGCAGGCAGTGTTCAATGCATTGACGCTGGCCCTACCTTTGGTACAGAACAGGCCTGTTCAAGTACAATCAGACAACGCCACCACGGTGGCGTACATAAATCATCAATGTGGCATTTGAAGCCGCATGGCAATGATGGAAGTGTAAAAAATCCTCCACTGGGCGGAACGCCATCTGCCAGCTATATCGTCAGTGTTCATTCGGGGAGTCCTCAACTGGGAAGCGGACTTTCTAAGTCGTCAGGACGTTCACGCCGGAGAGTGGAGCCTTCATCCAGAAGTCTTTCAACTCCTAGTGGACAAGTGTGGCCTACCAGATGTAGACCTGATGGCATCTCAACGCAATCACAAAGATCCGGTCTTCGGAGCAAGGACAAGGGATCCTCAAGCAGCGTTCGTGAATGCACTGGCAATTCCATGGAACTTTCGGCTGCCATACGTGTTCCCTCCAGTGTCACTCCTGCCCAGGGTAATACGGAAGTTCAAGCAAGAAGGAGGAATACTACTTCTAATCACTCCAGCGTGGCCCAGATGGCATTTGTTCTCAGAACTGCTGGCTTTCTCAAAAGAGCGTTCTCTTCTACTTCCTCAATGCCCAGACCCCCTCGTTCAGGGCCCTTGTGTCTACCCGGACCTGGCCAGACTGGTTTTGACGGCGTAGCTCTTGAAGCATTACTCCTGAGAGCAAAAGGATTCTCTGAGGTGGTCATTCAAACTATGATGAAAGCCCGTAAACCAGCTTCAGCTCAGATTTATTACATGGTCTGGAATTCTTACTTCACAATGGTGTGCTGCTAAGAATTATGATGCATATACTTTCAAAACTTCCAGACTTTTGGCTTTTCTACAACAAGGCCTGGACTTGGGCCTTCGTCTGGCCTCCTTCAAGGTTCATATATCTGCCTTGTCGGTGTGGTTTCAGAGAAAAATTGCGTCTCTTCCTGACGTTCACACTTTCAGTCAGGGTGTTCTCCATTTGTACCTCTTGAGTCTGTGGACTTTAAGTGCCTTACGCTTAAGGTCGTGTTCCTGTTGGCTGTTGCCTCTGCTTGAAGGGTGTCGGACTTAGGTGCTTTGTCCTGTCATCCACCCAGTGGCGGATCTAGACTTAACTTTTAGGGGGGGCGGTTTAAGAATGATGACTCCTCCCCCTAATCATAGCCCCTCCCACTTAGTAATGCCCTTCCCGTTCGCTTCTAAAATTTCCTATTGTTGCCATTACTAGTAAAATGTTGCCAGTTAGTGGAGAGAACCCTGCGCACTGGTGAAACAGACTGGCGAATCGCCATTCCTTCCATCAGGGGTGGTAGAGGATAAGACAGTAGGGCAATTTAAACATGCATGGGATAGACATAAGGATATTCTTACAAAGAAATAAGGATCAGATAAGGTTAGAGATAAAAATAATGTAAAAAAAAAAAAAGGGGCAGACTAGATGGGCCAAGTGGTTCTTATCTGCCGACAAATTCTGTTTCTACAGCACACAGAATGAGCCGAAATTCACATTATAGCACACTGTATGAGCTGAAATTCACATCATAGCACACTGAATGAGCCGAAATTCACATTGTAGCACACTGTATGAGCCGAAATTCACATTATAGCACACAGAATGAGCTAAAATTCACATTACAGCACACAGTATGATCCGAAATTCACATTATAGCACACTGAATGAGCCGAAATTCACATCATAGCGTACTGAATGAGCCGAAATTTACATTCTAGCACACTGAATGAGCCAAAATTCACCTTGTAGCACACTGAATGAGCCGAAACTTACATTGTAGCACACTATATGAGCCGAAATTCACATTATAGCACACTGAATGAGCCGAAATTCACATGATAGCACGCAGAATGAGGGAAAATTCACATGATAGCACGCAGAATGAGGGAAAAATCACATTATAGCACACTGTATGAGGCAAAAATGACGTTATAGCACGCAGAATGAGGCAAAATTCACATGATAGCACGCAGAATGGGTTCACTACGGCTGGCCGGCAGTCGGGCTCCCGGCGACCAGCATACCGGCGCCGGGAGCCCGACCGCCGGCTTACCGACAGCGTGGCGAGCGCAAATTAGCCCCTTGCGGGCTCGCTACGCTCGCCACGCTACGCTCGCCACGCTACGGGCGCGGTGGCGCGCTACGCGCGCCACACTATTTTATTCTCCCTCTATGGGGGTCGTGGACCCCCACGAGGGAAAATAAGTGTCGGTATGCCGGCTGTCGGGCTCCCAGCGCCGGTATACTGAGCGCCGGGAGCCCGACCGCCGGCATACAGAAGACCACCCCGCAGAATGAGGGAAAAATCACATTATAGCACACAGAATGAGGGAAAAATCACATTATAGCACGCAGAATGAGGGAAAAATAAGAATTTACTTACCGATAATTCTATTTTTCATAGTCCGTAGTGGATGCTGGGGACTCCGAAAGGACCATGGGGAATAGCGGCTCCGCAGGAGACTGGGCACAAAAGTAAAAAGCTTTAGGACTACCTGGTGTGCACTGGCTCCTCCCCCTATGACCCTCCTCCAAGCCTCAGTTAGGATACTGTGCCCGGACGAGCGTACACAATAAGGAAGGATTTTGAATCCCGGGTAAGACTCATACCAGCCACACCAATCACACCGTACAACTTGTGATCTGAACCCAGTTAACAGCATGATAACAGAAGGAGCCTCTGAAAAGATGGCTCACAACAACAATAACCCGATTTTTGTAACAATAACTATGTACAAGTAATGCAGACAATCCGCACTTGGGATGGGCGCCCATCATCCACTACGGACTATGAGAAATAGAATTATCGGTAAGTAAATTCTTATTTTCTCTAACGTCCTAGTGGATGCTGGGGACTCCGAAAGGACCATGGGGATTATACCAAAGCTCCCAAACGGGCGGGAGAGTGCGGATGACTCTGCAGCACCGAATGAGAGAACTCCAGGTCCTCCTCAGCCAGGGTATCAAATTTGTAGAATTTAGCAAACGTGTTTGCCCCTGACCAAGTAGCTGCTCGGCAAAGTTGTAAAGCCGAGACCCCTAGGGCAGCCGCCCAAGATGAGCCCACTTTCCGTGTGGAATGGGCTTTTACAGATTTTGGCTGTGGCAGGCCTGCCACAGAATGTGCAAGCTGAATTGTACTACAAATCCAACGAGCAATCGTCTGCTTAGAAGCAGGAGCACCCAGCTTGTTGGGTGCATACAGGATAAACAGCGAGTCAGATTTTCTGACTCCAGCCGTCCTGGAAACATATATTTTCAGGGCCCTGACTACGTCCAGCAACTTGGAATCCTCCAAGTCCCTAGTAGCCGCAGGCACCACAATATGCTGGTTTAAGTGAAATGCTGAAACCACCTTAGGGAGAAATTGAGGACGAGTCCTCAATTCTGCCCTGTCCGTATGAAAAATTAGGTAAGGGCTTTTATAGGATAAAGCCGCCAATTCTGATACACGCCTGGCTGAAGCCAGGGCTAACAGCATTACCACTTTCCATGTGAGATATTTTAAGTCCACAGTGGTGAGTGGTTCAAACCAATGTGATTTTAGGAATCCCAAAACTACATTGAGATCCCAAGGTGCCACTGGAGGCACAAAAGGAGGCTGTATATGCAGTACTCCCTTGACAAACGTCTGAACTTCAGGAACAGAAGCTAGTTCTTTTTGGAAGAATATTGACAGGGCCGAAATTTGAACCTTAATGGACCCTAATTTGAGGCCCATAGACAGTCCTGTTTGCAGGAAATGCAGGAATCGACCCAGTTGAAATTCCTCTGTAGGGGCCTTCCTGGCCTCGCACCACGCAACATATTTACGCCAAATACGGTGATAATGTTGTACGGTTACATCCTTCCTGGCTTTGATCAGGGTAGGGATGACTTCATCCGGAATGCCTTTTTCCTTCAGGATCCGGCGTTCAACCGCCATGCCGTCAAACGCAGCCGCGGTAAGTCTTGGAACAGACATGGTCCCTGCTGGAGCAGGTCCTTTCTTAGAGGTAGAGGCCACGGGTCTTCCGTGAGCATCTCTTGAATTTCCGGGTACCAAGTCCTTCTTGGCCAATCCGGAGCCACGAGTATAGTCTTTACTCCTCTCCTTCTTATGATTCTCAGTACTTTTGGTATGAGAGGAAGAGGAGGGAACACATACACCGACTGGTACATGTCACGATCCGGGTATCTGGACGCCATTTCTTACCCATCAGATGCCTCCTAAGGCTGGCTCAGCGCTCCAGGACCGGATCCCATCTGTTATCCTAATGTTCACATTCCTGCATCCTCTCCTGTCTCTCTGAGACGCTGTCACAGTAACGCCTTATTACATCTGGCATGGCGTCTCCCGCGGCCTCCGCCGCCGTCCCTGAGCTTCTGCATGCAGAGTGTCAGAGTGGCGATTACGTCAGCCGCGGCCTCCGCTGTGTCCGCGTGGTTGGATGTGCACTTGTCGGCCTGGCGTCTCCTGTCTCCGGTGGCCGGCGCCGCCATTGCTGTTTTCATTACCACGTGGATTGCAGGCCGGGCTTCCCTCCGGGTGTCTGCATGGGCGCAGCCATCTTGGATTCTGTCGGCTGATCATTTCCTCCAGTCTGTTGTCGGTGTTGTTGGTCTGCATGGTTGCCTGGCCAATCCCTTCCTTGCTGCGGGTGTGGATGCGCTGTGCCTGAGCAGGGAGGGCGTCGGTGCTTTGGTTGTCGGGCCTGGTTCCTGTTTGTCTCTCTCCTGTGGTTGTCTTCCGGGTTCCGGCTCCTGTCTCGGGACTTCCGCCGTGGGGACCCGCGCCGGCGTTCCACCTGCGGTGTGGCCTGACTCTCCGGTCCATTGTGGATTCATCTGTTTCCAGCTACAGCATTGCCTGCTTCCGGCTCGGCTTCCAGCGGAGTGCGGCTTCCCTTGAGGGGCCGGTGTCCTTTCTGCACTTTGCCGCTCTCCACCGGTATTGTTGTTTCTCCGCTCTCAGGTTCTACATTTCAGTTCATGTTTCGTCGCTCCCAGGTTCGTTTGTTGTTTGGCTGGTTCCGGCCAGTATCCACTCCGTGCTAACAACAGTCTGGTTCCAGCCAGTATCCACAGCAGCTGTTTTACCTTCAGCAACCCAGCTTTTCCTGGAACACCAGCTGGCACAATCCTGGGTTATCTCCATTGCTACAGTCGGGCCTGGTAAGGACTTTCCATCTAGAAGATCATAAGAACTATCTCACACTACCAGTGCCCTGTGGCTCCTGCCATCCTGTAGTACCCAGGAACTGTATTTATTATTTGCTGACTTTTACGTTTTCTTTTGCTGCTGCTGTGTTGCGGAGTTGTCATAATAAACATCATTGACTTTTATCTAAGTTGTCGTGGTCACGCCTTCGGGCAGTTATTATTCATGTTACTTACATGTCCAGGGGTCTGATACAACCTCCCAGGTTCCGGTACATCTCAGCCCCTACAACTGAGGCTGCCTCCCGTCAGCTCAGGCCCTCAGTTGTGACAGTAAGCACTGACCTAATGAATCCAGCCGGAGACCAGGATCAAGCGGCCAGGCCGATGCAAGAACTGGCAGCCCGACTAGAACATCAGGAGGCTGCACAGGGCCACATCATCCGCTGTCTCCAGGATCTCTCTACTCGGCTGGATGGGATTCAGACAACTCTCCGTGGATCAGGCGCATCTGGTGCGTCAACCACAGTGACTCCAGCTATAACCCCACCCACCTTACCCATTTCTGCTCCACGTCTTCATCTTCCAACGCCAGCAAAATTTGACGGATCTCCAAGATTCTGCAGGGGATTTCTCAACCAGTGTGAGATTCAGTTTGAGCTACAACCTGGCAATTTTCCCAGTGACCGTACAAAAATTGCCTACATCATCTCTCTTCTCAGTGGCTCCGCCCTTGACTGGGCATCACCGTTATGGGAGAGGTCCGACACCCTGCTATCTTCTTACACTGCATTCGTGTCAACATTCAGGCGCATCTTCGACGAGCCAGACCGGGTAACCTCAGCTTCATCCGAGATTCTCCGTTTACGCCCGGGGTCACGTACTGTAGGACAATATCTGATACAGTTCCAGATCCTGGCATCCGAACTGGCATGGAACGACGAGGCCCTGTATGCTGCATTCTGGCATGGCTTATCTGAGCTTATTAAAGATGAGTTAGCTACTAGAGACTTACCTTCTAAGTTAGATGAGCTAATCTCACTCTGCACGAAAGTTGATTTACGTTTCAGAGAGAGAGCAACTGAGCGTGGAAGATCATCTGCTCCAAAATCTTCTGCTCCTCCTCCTCGTCAACTGTCACCATCTAAAGATGAGCCCATGCAAATTGGCCGTTCCCGTTTAACTCCTGCTGAGCGCCGAAGACGTCTCTCTGAGTCTCTTTGTCTTTACTGTGCAGCTCCGTCTCACACCATCAATGCCTGTCCCGAACGTCCGGGAAAACTCCAAACCCTAGCTCGCCCAGGAGAGGGCCGGCTAGGAGTAATGATCTCCTCTCCATCTCCTCATGATTGTAATCTCCCAGTCTCGCTTCAAGTTGCTCAACGTTATCGGAACGTCATTGCTCTCCTTGATTCCGGAGCAGCTGGGAACTTTATTACTGAAGCCTATGTTAAACGGTGGTCCCTACCCACCGAGAGACTTCCTTCCTCCTTTTCCTTAACTGCCGTGGATGGCAGTAAAATTTTTGATACTGTTATTGCTCTAAGGACTCTACCAGTTCGTCTGAGAGTGGGAGTTCTTCATTCCGAACTTATTTCACTTTTAGTGATTCCAAGAGCCACACATCCTGTGGTCCTGGGCCTTCCATGGCTCCGTCTTCACAATCCTACAATTGATTGGACGACTACGCATATCCTGGCATGGGGTTCCTCCTGTGCAGAGACATGTTTGTTTAAAGTATTGCCTGTCTGTTCTTCCTCCCCCAGGTCGTCTGATGTTCCACCTCCTCCATATCAAGATTTCACGGATGTGTTCAGTAAAGCTTCTGCTGATATCCTTCCTCCTCATAGAGAATGGGACTGCCCGATTGATCTCGTTCCAGGGAAGGTTCCACCTCGAGGCCGAACTTATCCGTTGTCTCTGCCTGAGACGCATTCTATGGAGGAATACATTAAAGAGAACCTAGCAAAGGGGTTCATTCGACCTTCTTCTTCCCCAGCCGGCGCAGGCTTCTTTTTTGTAAAAAAGAAAGATGGTGGTCTGCGGCCGTGCATCGACTACAGAGGTTTGAACGACATTACCATCAAGAACCGTTATCCTTTACCCCTGATTACTGAGCTCTTTGACAGAGTTAGCGGAGCTACCATCTTTACAAAGCTGGACTTGCGAGGTGCATACAATCTCATCCGGATCCGTGAGGGTGACGAGTGGAAGACCGCCTTTAACACCCGTGACGGACATTATGAGTACCTCGTCATGCCCTTCGGATTGAGCAATGCTCCAGCTGTCTTCCAGCATTTTGTCAATGAGATTTTCAGAGACATTCTATACCGTCATGTCGTGGTCTATCTAGACGATATCCTCATTTTTGCCAACGATTTAGAGGAACATCGTTTTTGGGTTAAAGAGGTTCTGTCCCGTCTCCGTGTCAATCATCTCTATTGCAAATTAGAAAAATGCGTCTTTGAAGTCAAGTCCATTCCGTTTCTAGGGTACATTGTGTCCGGTTCCGGACTAGAGATGGATCCTGAGAAACTACAAGCAATTCAGAATTGGCCGGTACCCTTAACCCTCAAAGGGGTCCAGAGGTTCTTAGGGTTCGCCAATTATTACCGAAAGTTTATACGAGACTTTTCCACCATTGTGGCGCCTATTACTGCTTTCACCAAGAAGGGTGCTAACCCGTCCAAGTGGTCTGAAGAAGCCATGCAAGCTTTTCATCTTTTAAAACAGAGGTTCATCTCTGCGCCTGTCCTGAAACAGCCTGACATCGACTCTCCTTTCATCCTAGAGGTGGATGCCTCCTCCGTTGGAGTAGGAGCGGTGTTATCTCAGAGGGCTAAAGATGGCCATTTACATCCTTGCAGTTTCTTCTCCCGGAAGTTCTCCCCAGCTGAGCGCAACTATGCCATTGGCGACCAGGAGTTGCTAGCCATCAAGCTCGCTCTAGAAGAGTGGAGGTATCTGTTGGAGGGAGCTTCTCATTTAATCACCATACTTACAGACCACAAGAACCTTTTATACCTGAAGGGCGCACAATGTCTCAACCCTCGTCAGGCCAGATGGGCACTTTTCTTTTCCAGGTTCGACTTTAAACTCCAGTTCTGTCCAAGCTCTCAGAATCGCAAGGCCGATGCCCTTTCCCGCTCATGGGAGCAAGAAAATGAGTCAGAGTCTTCAGACAAGCATCCTATTATAAATCCGTTGGCATTCTCCACGGTAGGGATGGACTCTACGCCCCCATCAGGGAAAAGTTTTGTGAAGCCGATGCTAAGGAAGAAGCTCATGCATTGGGCCCATGCTTCCCGTTTTGCCGGACATACAGGTATCCAAAAAACCCTGGAGTTTATCTCTAGGTCCTATTGGTGGCCAACTCTGAAAAAGGACGTCTTGGAGTTTATTGCATCTTGCCCAAAGTGTGCCCAACATAAAGTATCCCGCCAGTCGCCTGCGGGGCAACTGGTTCCACTATCCGAAGAAACTAAACAAGAGAGCGCAGGCAGACTTAACAAAATTTCACAATTTATTAAAACAGTGATCACAGAATATAATATTAATATTAAGATAATTATGAATTAATTCCGTACTACAACTCCATATATTCCACACATTCCAGTGCACTAGTATACTGGTATAATGACAATATGAAGTAATCCTAGAAATTTTAGGCAGCTGGTGTTTTAAGTGCTGAGAATCTGGATATTATCCATGTAACAGTCTCATACTTGTATTGATTTGTTCAAAGTAAAAGTCACATGTATGCAAAGTCAGTGCACTGTTGATTATGGATTAAATATCTGTGAGTTACCTCCAATGGACATAGCACCAGTTCCGTTTGGTTTAGTATATCCTCATATAGGAAATTGACGCTTACCGCTTCCTTGATGTAAATCTAGCACTCCCGAGTACTCGGGTGTCTGCTTGTTCCAGCGGCTGTATCCACTGCTCTCTCCTTACTAGGTCGTGTCAGACTCCTGACTGCTCACCGCTCCTACGGATCATCTTACGGTGCTGTAATTAACCGAAGTGCCGTTGATCCAAGGAGATAAGCTGACAGCCACGGTCCCCGTGTTTGCAGAAGGGACCAGTGCAGGTGGCTTTATTCGGGCAGATTTAGACCCGACAGTGGAGGTGAGCTAGCAGCCACGGTCCCCGTGTGTCAAAAGGGACCAGTGCAGGAGGCTAAACTCGGGCAGATTTTTACCCGACAGTGGAGTAGAGCTGGAACAGATGAAATCCGTGAGAGGTGGAAGTGGTTGGATGAAAGGTAGTCGGATCCTATAGCAGCCCTGACGCGTTTCTCGACCGGCACAGTCTGGTCGTTTCCTCAGAGGGTTATAACCCTCTGAGGAAACGACCAGACTGTGCCGGTCGAGAAACGCGTCAGGGCTGCTATAGGATCCGACTACCTTTCATCCAACCACTTCCACCTCTCACGGATTTCATCTGTTCCAGCTCTACTCCACTGTCGGGTAAAAATCTGCCCGAGTTTAGCCTCCTGCACTGGTCCCTTTTGACACACGGGGACCGTGGCTGCTAGCTCACCTCCACTGTCGGGTCTAAATCTGCCCGAATAAAGCCACCTGCACTGGTCCCTTCTGCAAACACGGGGACCGTGGCTGTCAGCTTATCTCCTTGGATCAACGGCACTTCGGTTAATTACAGCACCGTAAGATGATCCGTAGGAGCGGTGAGCAGTCAGGAGTCTGACACGACCTAGTAAGGAGAGAGCAGTGGATACAGCCGCTGGAACAAGCAGACACCCGAGTACTCGGGAGTGCTAGATTTACATCAAGGAAGCGGTAAGCGTCAATTTCCTATATGAGGATATACTAAACCAAACGGAACTGGTGCTATGTCCATTGGAGGTAACTCACAGATATTTAATCCATAATCAACAGTGCACTGACTTTGCATACATGTGACTTTTACTTTGAACAAATCAATACAAGTATGAGACTGTTACATGGATAATATCCAGATTCTCAGCACTTAAAACACCAGCTGCCTAAAATTTCTAGGATTACTTCATATTGTCATTATACCAGTATACTAGTGCACTGGAATGTGTGGAATATATGGAGTTGTAGTACGGAATTAATTCATAATTATCTTAATATTAATATTATATTCTGTGATCACTGTTTTAATAAATTGTGAAATTTTGTTAAGTCTGCCTGCGCTCTCTTGTTTAGTTTCTTCTGTTTCCATTTGTTTAGGGATCGCTAATACCCTATTCCTTTGAGAGCAGCGGGCAGCGTTTCAACATAGGCTCAGGGAGGCGCCTTTCCCCCCCTTTTTTAGTTGGTTCCACTATCCATTCCCCGTCGACCATGGACCCACTTGTCGATGGATTTCATTACAGACTTACCCATGTGCAACAAGTTTAATACCATCTGGGTGGTAGTTGACCGGTTCACCAAGATGGCACACTTCATTCCTCTCACCGGTCTTCCGTCAGCTTCCAAGTTGGCTCAAGTATTCATACAAGAGATCTTCCGACTCCACGGTCTTCCTGAAGAAATTATCTCAGATCGAGGAGTTCAATTCACAGCCAAATTCTGGCGAAGTTTATGTCAAGTCCTCCAAGTCAAGCTAAAGTTTTCCACGGCTTACCATCCTCAGACCAATGGTCAAACCGAGAGGGTGAATCAGGACTTTGAGGCCTTCCTCCGCATCTATGTGTCCTCCTCTCAAGATGACTGGGTTCAATTACTTCCCTGGGCCGAGTTCTGTCATAACAACCAGTATCATTCTTCATCTGCTTCAACACCATTCTTCACTAACTTTGGATTCCACCCTAAAGTTCCTGAGTTCCAACCGCTTCCAGCAACTTCTGTTCCCGCAGTGGATATCACCTTGCATCAGTTTGCCAATATCTGGAAGAGCGTACGATCAGCTCTGCTCAAGGCATCGTTCAGGTACAAGAAGTTTGCGGATAAGAAGCGTCGAGCAGTTCCTGCTCTCAGGGTGGGTGATCGGGTATGGTTATCCACGAAGCATTTGAGGTTAAGAGTTCCCAGTATGAAGTTTGCACCTCGCTATATCGGTCCTTTCAAGATTGAACAAGTCATCAATCCTGTTGCTTACAGACTCCAGTTGCCTCCCTTCTTAAAAATACCCAGGACATTCCATGTTTCCCTGTTGAAACCGCTGATCTTGAATCGGTTTCATTCCTCACTTCCTTCAACTCCGAAAGTCCAAACTCAACGAGGCGTTGAGTATGAAGTGGCCAAGATCCTGGACTCACGTCACCGTTACGGTCAACTACAATATCTTATTGACTGGAAGGGTTATGGTCCTGAGGAACATTCATGGACCAATGCTTCTGATGTCCATGCTCCTGCCTTGGTCCGGAGATTCTATTCCAAGTTTCCTCAAAAGCCAAAGAAGTGTCCTGGGGCCACTCCTAAAGGGGGGGGTGCTGTCACGATCCGGGTATCTGGACGCCATTTCTTACCCATCAGATGCCTCCTAAGGCTGGCTCAGCGCTCCAGGACCGGATCCCATCTGTTATCCTAATGTTCACATTCCTGCATCCTCTCCTGTCTCTCTGAGACGCTGTCACAGTAACGCCTTATTACATCTGGCATGGCGTCTCCCGCGGCCTCTGCCGCCGTCCCTGAGCTTCTGCATGCAGAGTGTCAGAGTGGCGATTACGTCAGCCGCGGCCTCCGCTGTGTCCGCGTGGTTGGATGTGCACTTGTCGGCCTGGCGTCTCCTGTCTCCGGTGGCCGGCGCCGCCATTGCTGTTTTCATTACCACGTGGATTGCAGGCCGGGCTTCCCTCCGGGTGTCTGCATGGGCGCAGCCATCTTGGATTCTGTCGGCTGATCATTTCCTCCAGTCTGTTGTCGGTGTTGTTGGTCTGCATGGTTGCCTGGCCAATCCCTTCCTTGCTGCGGGTGTGGATGCGCTGTGCCTGAGCAGGGAGGGCGTCGGTGCTTTGGTTGTCGGGCCTGGTTCCTGTTTGTCTCTCTCCTGTGGTTGTCTTCCGGGTTCCGGCTCCTGTCTCGGGACTTCCGCCGTGGGGACCCGCGCCGGCGTTCCACCTGCGGTGTGGCCTGACTCTCCGGTCCATTGTGGATTCATCTGTTTCCAGCTACAGCATTGCCTGCTTCCGGCTCGGCTTCCAGCGGAGTGCGGCTTCCCTTGAGGGGCCGGTGTCCTTTCTGCACTTTGCCGCTCTCCACCGGTATTGTTGTTTCTCCGCTCTCAGGTTCTACATTTCAGTTCATGTTTCGTCGCTCCCAGGTTCGTTTGTTGTTTGGCTGGTTCCGGCCAGTATCCACTCCGTGCTAACAACAGTCTGGTTCCAGCCAGTATCCACAGCAGCTGTTTTACCTTCAGCAACCCAGCTTTTCCTGGAACACCAGCTGGCACAATCCTGGGTTATCTCCATTGCTACAGTCGGGCCTGGTAAGGACTTTCCATCTAGAAGATCATAAGAACTATCTCACACTACCAGTGCCCTGTGGCTCCTGCCATCCTGTAGTACCCAGGAACTGTATTTATTATTTGCTGACTTTTACGTTTTCTTTTGCTGCTGCTGTGTTGCGGAGTTGTCATAATAAACATCATTGACTTTTATCTAAGTTGTCGTGGTCACGCCTTCGGGCAGTTATTATTCATGTTACTTACATGTCCAGGGGTCTGATACAACCTCCCAGGTTCCGGTACATCTCAGCCCCTACAACTGAGGCTGCCTCCCGTCAGCTCAGGCCCTCAGTTGTGACAGTACACCCACGGTGTTACCAGAGCGTCCACAGCTATTGCCTGAGGGTCCCTTGACCTGGCGCAATATCTGTCCAGTTTTTTGTTGAGGCGGGACGCCATCATGTCCACCTTTGGTTTTTCCCAACGGTTCACAATCATGTGGAAGACTTCTGGGTGAAGTCCCCACTCCCCCGGGTGAAGATCGTGTCTGCTGAGGAAGTCTGCTTCCCAGTTGTCCACACCCGGAATGAACACTGCTGACAGTGCTATCACATGATTTTCCGCCCAGCGAAGAATCCTTGCCACTTCCATCATTGCCCTCCTGCTTCTTGTGCCGCCCTGTCTGTTTACGTGGGCGACTGCCGTGATGTTGTCCGACTGTATCAACACCGGCTGACCCTGAAGCAGAGGTCTTGCCTGACTTGGGGCATTGTAAATGGCCCTTAGTTCCAGGATATTTATGTGAAGTGACGTTTCCATGCTTGACCACAAGCCCTGGAAATTTCTTCCCTGTGTGACTGCTCCCCAGCCTCTCAGGCTGGCATCCGTGGTCACCAGGACCCAATCCTGAATGCCGAATCTGCGGCCCTCTAGGAGATGAGCACTCTGTAACCACCACAGGAGAGACACCCTTGTCCTTGGAGACAGGGTTATCCGCTGATGCATTTGAAGATGCGATCCGGACCATTTGTCCAGCAGATCCCACTGAAAAGTTCTTGCGTGGAATCTGCCGAATGGAATCGCTTCGTAAGAAGCCACCATCTTTCCCAGGACCCTTGTGCATTGATGTACTGACACTTGGCCTGGTCTTAGGAGGTTCCTGACTAGGTCGGATAACTCCTTGGCCTTCTCCTCCGGGAGAAACACCTTTTTCTGTACTGTGTCCAGAATCATCCCTAGGAACAGCAGACGTGTCGTCGGAATCAGCTGCGATTTTGGAATATTTAGAATCCATCCGTGCTGTCGTAGTACTACTTGAGATAGTGCTACTCTGACCTCTAACTGTTCTCTGGACCTTGCCCTTATCAGGAGATCGTCCAAGTAAGGGATAATTAAGACGCCTTTTCTTCGAAGAAGAATCATAATTTCGGCCATTACCTTGGTAAAGACCCGGGGTGCCGTGGACAATCCAAACGGCAGCGTCTGAAACTGATAGTGACAGTTCTGTACCACAAACCTGAGGTACCCTTGGTGAGAAGGGCAAATTTGGACATGGAGGTAAGCATCCTTGATGTCCAGAGACACCATATAGTCCCCTTCTTCCAGGTTCGCTATCACTGCTCTGAGTGACTCCATCTTGAACTTGAACCTTTTTATGTAAGTGTTCAAGGATTTCAGATTTAAAATGTGTCTCACCGAGCCGTCCGGCTTCGGTACCACAAACAGCGTGGAATAATACCCCTTTCCCTGTTGTAGGAGGGGTACCTTGATTATCACCTGCTGGGAATACAGCTTGTGAATGGCTTCCAATACCGCCTCCCTGTCGGGGGGAGACGTTGGTAAAGCAGACTTCAGGAACCGTCGAGGGGGAGACGTCTCGAATTCCAATTTGTACCCCTGAGATACTACCTGCAGGATCCAGGGGTCCACTTGCGAGTGAGCCCACTGCGCGCTGAAATTCTTGAGACGGGCCCCCACCGTGGCTGAGTCCGCTTGTAAGGCCCCAGCGTCATGCTGAGGACTTGGCAGAAGCGGGGGAGGGCTTCTGTTCGTGGGAAGAGGCTGTCTGCTGCAGTCTTTTTCCCCTTCCTCTGCCCCGGGGCAGATATGAGTGGCCTTTTGCCCGCTTGCCCTTATGGGGACGAAAGGATTGAGCCTGAAAAGACGGTGTCTTTTTCTGCTGAGAGGTGACTTGGGGTAAAAAGGTGGATTTTCCAGCCGTTGCCGTGGCCACCAGGTCCGATAGACCGACCCCAAATAACTCCTCCCCTTTATACGGCAATACTTCCATATGCCGTTTGGAATCCGCATCCCCTGACCACTGTCGCGTCCATAATCCTCTTCTGGCAGAAATGGACATCGCACTTACTCTTGATGCCAGAGTGCAAATATCCCTCTGTGCATCTCGCATATATAGAAATGCATCCTTTAAATGCTCTATAGTCAATAATATATTGTCCCTGTCCAGGGTATCAATATTTTCAGTCAGGGAATCCGACCAAGCCACCCCAGCACTGCATATCCAGGCTGAGGCGATTGCTGGTCGCAGTATAATACCAGTATGTGTGTATATACTTTTAAGGATATTTTCCAGCTTCCTATCAGCTGGTTCCTTGAGGGCGGCCGTATCTTGTTTTGATAAGCGTGTGAGCGCCTTATCTACGCTAGGGGGTGTTTCCCAACGCGCCCTAACCTCTGGCGGGAAATGGTATAATGCCAATAACTTTTTAGAAATTAGCAGTTTTTTATCGGGGGAAACCCACGCTTCATCACACACCTCATTTAATTCATCTGATTCGGGAAAAACTACGGGTAGTTTTCTCACACCCCACATAATACCCTTTTTTGTGGTACTTGTAGTATCAGAAATGTTCAAAACCTCCTTCATTGCCGTGATCATGTAACGTGTGGCCCTACTGGAAAATACGTTTGTTTCCTCACCGTCGACACTAGAGTCAGTGTCCGTGTCTGTATCGACCTGAGGTAACGGGCGCTTTAGAGCCCCTGACGGTGTTTGAGACGCCTGTACAGGTATTAACTGATTTGCCGGCTGTCTCATGTCGTCAACAGTCTTTTGTAAAGTGCTGACACTATCACGTAATTCTTTCCATAAGACCATCCAGTCAGGTGTCGACTCCCTAGGGGGTGACATCACTAACACAGGCAATTGCTCCGCCTCCACACCATTTTCCTCCTCATACATGTCGACACAACGTACCGACACACAGCACACACACAGGGAATGCTCTGATAGAGGACAGGACCCCACTAGCCCTTTGGGGAGACAGAGGGAGAGTTTGCCAGCACACACCAGAGCGCTATATATATACAGGGATAACCTTATATAAGTGTTTTTCCCTAATATAGCTGCTGTATATATTTATATGCCAATTTAGTGCCCCCCCTCTCTTGTTTTACCCTGTTTCTGTAGTGCAGGACTGCAGGGGAGAGTCAGGGAGCCTTCCTCCAACGGAGCTGTGAGGAAAAAATGGCGCCAGTGTGCTGAGGAGATAGGCTCCGCCCCTTTTTCGGCGGCCTTTCTCCCGCTTTTTTATGTAAAAATAGGCAGGGGTTAAATACATCCATATAGCCCAGGAGCTATATGTGATGTATTTTTTGCCAAAAAAGGTGTTTTTATTGCGTCTCAGGGCGCCCCCCCCCAGCGCCCTGCACCCTCAGTGACCGGAGTGTGAAGTGTGCTGAGAGCAATGGCGCACAGCTGCGGTGCTGTGCGCTACCTTAGTGAAGACAAGACGTCTTCTGCCGCCGATTTTCCGGACCTCTTCAGTCTTCTGGCTCTGTAAGGGGGACGGCGGCGCGGCTCCGGGACCCATCCATGGCTGGGCCTGTGATCGTCCCTCTGGAGCTAATGTCCAGTAGCCTAAGAAGCCCAATCCACTCTGCACGCAGGTGAGTTCGCTTCTTCTCCCCTTAGTCCCTCGATGCAGTGAGCCTGTTGCCAGCAGGTCTCACTGAAAATAAAAAATCCTATTTAAAACTTTTACTCTAAGCAGCTCAGGAGAGCCACCTAGATTGCACCCTTCTCGTTCGGGCACAAAATCTTAACTGAGGCTTGGAGGAGGGTCATAGGGGGAGGAGCCAGTGCACACCAGGTAGTCCTAAAGCTTTTTACTTTTGTGCCCAGTCTCCTGCGGAGCCGCTATTCCCCATGGTCCTTTCGGAGTCCCCAGCATCCACTAGGACGTTAGAGAAAATCACATTATAGCACACTGTATGAGGCAAAAATGACGTTATAGCACGCAGAATGAGCCGAAATTGACATTATAGCACGCAGAATGAGGCAAAATTCACATGATGACACGCAGAATGAGGGAAAAATCACATTATAGCACACTGTATGAGGCAAAAATGACATGATAGCACGCAGAATGAGGCAAAATTCACATGATAGCACACAGAATGAGGCAAAATTCACATGATAGCACGCAGAATGAGGCAAAATTCACATGATAGCACGCAGAATGAGGGAAAAATCACATTATAGCACACTGTATGAGGCAAAAATTAAGTTATAGCACGCAGAATGAGCCGAAATTGACATTATAGCACGCAGAATGAGGCAAAATTCACATGATAACACGCAGAATGAGGGAAAAATCACATTATAGCACACTGTATGAGGCAAAAATGACATGATAGCACACAGAATGAGGCAAAATTCACATGATAGCACGCAGAATGAGGCAAAATTCACATGATAGCACGCAGAATGAGGCAAAATTCACATGATAGCACGCAGAATGAGGCAAAATTCACATGATAGCACGCAGAATGAGGGAAAAATCACATTATAGCACACTGTATGAGGCAAAAATGACATAGCACACAGAATGAGGCAAAATTCAGCCAAATAATGCAGGGAGAAGAGGGGGGGGGGGGGGGGGGGGAAATGGGAGACACAGACACAGACACAGACACAGACACACACACACACACACACACACACACTCCCACCTCATAGATGGAGGCCGGGTCCCGCCGCGGTATTGGGAACGGGGTGCAGAGCGGTGCAGCGCGGCGGAGGACGAAGACAGAGAGAGAGCGTCCTGCCGCGCGTACAGGAAGAAGGGGGCGTGGTCAGAACAGAGGTCGCTGTACGCGCGTCAGGACGCTCCTCTCTCTCCTCGTACCCGGCCGCGCTGCACCGCTCTCCACCCCGTTCCCAATACCGCGCCGGGACCCGGCCTCCATCCCGGTGCCAGTATATGTAGGGGGGGCGTTCGCCCTAATCGCCCCCCGCTAAATCCGCCACTGCATCCACCCTTTCTGATTTTTCACCGTGACCGGCAGTTCTTTGAACTCGCCCTGGTTATTTACCTAAGGTGGTATCATCTTTTCACCTTAACCAGGACATTGTGGTTCCGGCATTCATCTCTTCTGGTTTGTCCTCCAAAGAAAGATCTTTGGACATGGTACAGGCTCTCCATATTTATGTGGAAAGGACTGCCTCTATCAGGAGGTTAGGTTCCCTTTTTGTACTTTTTGGTTTTCACAATAGTGGCTGGCCTGCGAATAAGCGAACCTTGGCCAGATGGATTAGAATGGTGATTGCACAAGCTTATGTGCAGGCTGGGCTTCTAACTCCTGCTGCTATCAAGGACCATTCTACTCATTCGGTTGGACCTTCTTGGGCGGCCCGCCGTGGCGCATCTGCAGAACGATTGTGCAAGGCGGCTACGTGGTCCTCAGTGAACACGTTCATCAGGTTCTATGCCTTTGATACTTCCGCCTCCCAGGATGCTTCCTTCGGACGTTGGGTTCTTGTGCCCACTATAGTGCGTCCCCTCCCTTGAGGAACTGCTTTAGAACATCCCCGATGTATTCCCTGTGGAATCCCAGTGTATCCCGCTGCAGAAAAGGAGATTTATGGTAGACTTACCATTGTTAAATCTCTTTCTGCGAGGTACACTGGATTCCACAGGGCGCCCACCCTGACGCACTAAGCTTCTTTGGGTTTGTATGGCATTAGCCGCTGGTACCTTCTCCTGTCGTGAGAATGTGGTTCTATGTGACTAACATCTACCGTCTCTCTTACCTGCTACTGCATTCGACTGGTTAACAAAACGGAGCTCCAGTGCCTGGAGGCGGGGCTGTAGAGGAGGCGGTGCAGTGCATCCTGGGAACAGTCAAAGCTTTAGCCTGTTGGTGCCTCGGATCAAGATCTAACTCTACACCCCGATGTTCTTCCCTGTGGAATCCAATGTACCTCGCAGAAAGAGATTTAACAATGGTAAGTCTACCATAAATCTCCTTTTGTTACTAATGCCAGTATGTACCCAATAAGTGGCAGGATGTATCACATCACGGATGTAATGCATAGTACATCCCGCACAGGGGGCCTAATTCAGACCTGATCGCTGCTGCTCATTTTCGCATAGCAGCCGATCAGGTCTGAACTGCTCATGCGCCGCCGGCATGCCAGACGGCCAACGGCCGTCTTAGCCCTGCGATCACCTCTGCCTGATTGACAGGCAGAGGCGGTCGCTGCATGGGAGGGGGCGGGCCAGCAGCGTTTGGACACCGTTTTAGGGGCGCGGTCTGGGCAATGCAGGGGTGCCAGGACCATGCAGGGGGGGAAGCGGGCCACGGCGGCTCCGTGATGTCATACGCTGACGCTGCAACACGGACAGTGACAAGTAGCTCCCTGCCAGCGTGCAGGAGCTGCGCTGGTAGGGAGCTACTCTTCAAGTACAAAAGCATCGTCGCTGTGCGATGCTTTTGTACTTGTGCGGCGGGGCAGGGCTTGACATGCGGGGCGGACTAGCCCTGTGCTGGGCGGCTCCCCGCATGTCAGGGAAACTGATCGTAGATGTGCTAAATTTAGCACATCTACGATCAACTCTGAATTAGGTCCAGGGTCTGTTAGGCGCTGATAAATAGACAATATATAATACTTTGTTAGATAGAAGGCATCAGCGTTCACTGGGCCATACAATATTTCCCATTTACTGTAGCAACACCTGTATAGGATTCTGGGAAACAAACAATCTGTAAGAACATCAGCAGGAAGCTTGCAGCAAGCCATAACCCTGACAAATCCTGAAGCCTGTGAGAAAACATGACTGAGACAATGGGGTCACTCTCTAACACTTCTGCATGCTCCTGCATAGAGCCGTTTCAAGAGCCTACAGCTATTGAACCACCTAGGTTTGTCTAATGATACTGTCAGTCTTACACTTACTCTTCAGGAAGTATTGTAAGTAGCCATCACAGTGTTACAGCCGCGGCGTGCGGCTCCCAGCGTCCGGCCATCGCTAGGCAACCGGAGCGCTCCCCAAACTTATGGGTTTGCTAGGCAGCAGGGATGCGGAAAGACTCCTGTGGGAGTCACACAAGGGCATCCCAGTACCGGTAGGTGCATAAAGCCTTATGGCAAAGCCGCTCCTATAGGCTAGAAGACCTGCTGGCATGTTCTATGGGGCTCAACCCTGGGGGGGGGGGGGGCGGTCACTGTCAGAAGATCCTCGGAGTTCTCAGAATAAACCAAAGAAAGACTCTCCAGTTGCAACACACAGATGTCACACTGGGATGACATTTTAGGTGATCTCTGTCAACACCAGAGAGTTGAAGGCCCCTCAAAAACACTCTACCAAAAATAAATTATTATGTTGAGCTAAGAAAAGCAGTCACTCTTGATGGACTATGTGTGTACTGGTTGCTGTGGTATTGCAGAGTGAATGTACACACTAGCGGATGCCAACAAACAGCCCAGTACTAGCCAATGAGATGGTTTATTGAAGTAGCAATGTGATTGTACAGCCGTACTCACAGTTATGACTGCTAGAATGGAGTGGAGCATACAGGTCACCAGCCAGTGACTATCTTGGCCGTGGTGTGGAAGTAGTACCAGGCTCTGTAGCGGCAATCAACAGGCTCTCTTGGAGCTAAATGGAAGATGTCCGTCTCCAACTGTGGTGCTCCAACACAGTGACAAGATGGTGCCACATATGCGCAGGAAGAGGGTTGGTGGCCATCTTGGTTAAGGGTTTGAAGCCTCACTGTAGGAACTCCAACAACTCTCACTTGCATCTTTTCCTGCTTTGCGCGGATTCCAAATCGAGGCAAAACGTCATTATCCTGGCGTCGGATTCTCACGAGTTTGAATTCTATATAAGTCCCTGTGGTGGTGATGTGGGCACCAATTCACACTGACTCCAGTCCATGCTGCTGTGCTGTGTCCAGTGGCTGCTGTGCTGTGTCGATCCAGTCCAGCGGCTGCACTGTGCCTAGTGGCTGCTGTGGTCCAGTGGTTGCAGCTGTGTCCATACACTCAAGTGTCAAGTGGCTGCTGCTGTGTTCATCCATTCCCTGTGTCCATTCACTCAAGTGACTGTGCCGTGTCCGGTGGCTGCTGTGCTGTGTCCATCTACTCAAGTGGCTGCTGTGTCCACCCTCTTCGTTGGCTGCTGCTGTGCTGTGTCTATCCAGTTCAGTGGCTGCTGCTGTGTCCATCCACTCCCTATGTCCATCCACTCAGGTGGTTGTGCTGTGTCCAGTGGCTACAGCTGTGTCCATCCACTCCCTGTGTCCATCCACTTAAGTTGATGTGCCATGTCCAGTGGCTGCTGTGCTGTGTCCATACACTCAAGTGGCTGCTGTGTCTATCCTCTCCAGTAGTTGCTGATGTGTTGTGTCCATCCAGTCCAGTGGTTGCTGCTGTGTCCATCCACTCAAGTGGCTGTGCAGTGACCAGTGGTTGCTGTGCTGTGTCCATCCACTCCCTGCGTCCATTCACTCAAGTGACTGTGCCGTGTCCAGTGGCTGCTGGGCTGTGTCCATCCACTCAAGTGGCTGCTGTGTCTATCATCTCCAGTAGTTGCTGCTGTGCTGTGTCCATCCAGTCCAGTGTCTGAACTGACCTGACATCTGTCCACTCCAGTCCTTTTAGTTTTAATTTTGGCGGAGCTAGATTTACAGTACAGGCAGATAGCAAATCATTGTTTATTATTTCTGCAGCAGGGTACACTGTGTTCCACAGGAAAACATTGGGGTGTACAGTGGCTCTTGATCCAGAGGCACCAACAGGCTAAAGCTTTAGGCTGTCCCAGGATGCATTGGGGCCTCCCCTGTAACCCCGGCTCTAGGCACTGTGAGCTCAGTTCCTGGTTGGTGTCTGTAGCAGCAGGTCACCTAACAAGGGGGCTACACTGGGCAGCCCTGAAAAAGCTTGCTAGAAGATTTCAAGGGCCGCAGCGCTGTTACATGTCAGGGTGACATTCAGAGCGACATCTCCATCACTTCCTAAGCAGCATTGCATACTCCCGTGGCTCAGTTCCCGGGTACTTGCGGTGGAGATGCTATGGCTTTAGGCACACGGTTGCAGACGTTCTCCTGGCTCGCGTGGTTTCTACGGGGTGGAGGTAAGAGGGTCCCCTAAAATTGCGTATCTGATCGCAGTCTAGGGAGACGGACTGTGACGCTGGCGTGGACACTGTCACCGAGCAGGGACCCCACTATATCCGCCAGGGCTGGTCTCTGGGACTGCAGGGCAAGGACTCCTTTGTAAAGCCGCCAGTATACAGCGCTGTGACATTACAAACACTTGAGTATTCTACATGTCTCTATACAGACAGCGTTAGTTAAGAAAAAGAGTACCATATACAGAATATATTATACGAGTATTCTGATGTATACCTCCAGTCTAGGACCGCGCTGTGTTTTATATATATATATATATATATATATATATATTAGTTCAGTGCAGTTTTATTGTAATATAATAATTATCTGCATTGCTAATGTGACTGTGTGTGCCTGTATCTGCTGTGAGGTTTCACTTTCAGTGTTTCCCAGATATATATATCACTGTATTCTGTACCCTAGGGGACTAGGTGCGTCAGGGTCGTTTATATAGTACGTCACAGTATTTATTCAGTGTATTCTATTGTGTACTCAGTCTGGATTTATTCGCAGGTGTTGTGTACTGGGGACTCAGTCACATACTGTCGGATTTATTTGCAGGTCTTATACTCTGGCTTCATTGTACTAAACTGCTCTCTGTTGCATTTGTGTACAATGTCTAACAGAAAGGGCAGTAAATCTGTGGACGCTCCTGCATCATGCAGAGTATGCACCAAAGATTTACCAGAGGGGGAAGCTGTGTGTGATGGTCTGTGTACCATGTGTCATACACCCTCCAATCAGTCCGCAGCTCCTTTATCCAATCAGGAGCCACACTGGGCCGCGTTCTCAAGCCTACTGGGTACTCTAGTGGAGCGCCTAACGCACCCCTTTGGGACCAACTGTACCATTACAGCCTCAAATAATCCCTATGGTTAATCCGCTTTGGGTGGAAAACTTGTCTAACCAGTTGCAGCAGTTGACTCATTCCTTGGTCAGACAAAAATCTTCCTCCGGTCACTCCTGTGTCGCTGGGTCATCTAAGCGGGCTGCTTCCTCCTCACAATCCACAAGTCTCTCAGATGTTTCATCTGAAGTGGCGGGGGAGTATACTGTCCTTCAGGGGTGTATCTAGGGGTTCGAGCGCCCCTGGCAAAGTAAGGGACTGGCGCCCCCTCCAATATTTAAAATGGGTAAGGCTGAAAAAGCGCGTGGCAACACAATAGAACACACAATTCAAATGATACCACATGGTAGTGCCCCTTACTCAAATTACACTGCACAGTAGCGTCCGTCGTTCACATCACGCCACACAGTAGTACCCCTTATAAACGTTACACCACACAGTACCCCTTATACATGTTACGCCACATGTGTGTGTGTATGTATATATATATATATATGCGTAAAAACAGAGATTAATACTGCGCCACATGCGATATAAAACAGATATGTGATTAAACAGGCTGCCCTAAATGATACTCCCCTAGTGCTAGTAAAGGGGCGTCAGCTTAGTCCCTCAATAAACCAGGGTTGGTGAACCCCTTGAAGAAGTCTCATCAGACGAAACGCGTTGGGTGACCTGTACCTACCTCACTCCAAAGATAAGGAAAATTTGCTTTTAAATATTTTTATTGTAGTTCTTAATTCATTTAGTGCTTTTAGTCCAGCTGTGTATTTATTGTTGTCCCATTTTTTATGTATGTTTTTATGCATCTTTGTGTTCAATATTAAATTAGATTTTATCACTGTGGGCACCTGAAAATATTTATTGATACAGCGGTCGCTATATATCCCTCTCCCCCCGTATCTCATATATATATATATATATATATATATATATATATATATATAAAAAATAATTTTATTTGTATCTGTTATAGTAAGAGTTAGGTCCAGTGGCGGCTGGTGCCCCTGGGCTGCAGCTCCCGACCGCACATTACAGGGGGAGCCGGTCAGCACGTATAAACATACACGTGATGTATATGTGCTGGCTGCCTTACCCAGGGATCAGAAGCAGCCACCACTGTGTGTGTCACTGACCTGCCGGCTGTAGATGGATTAATCCAGTTCCACCTGTGCAGAGGTAGGACAGTCCTATATATGTGTCCTATACATTAGTGGCCACTGTACAGTATCTTACCATGCCTCTGCGTGAGTCCAGGAACGTAGCTGAGGTTCCGATAACTTATCTCTGCTCACCACAAGGCTTTCTATATCACCCTCTACATCTTACTTGCAGACAGGCTGAATAGTATTATGATAACAGAATGAAAACAACTCAGAGTTAAATACCCTCTACAATAACAATAACTAGCAGGATGTGGGGTGTAGGACACAATATGGGAAAGTGGGGTGCTACCGCAAATATCAGGTTCATATCTCTGACAGCTAACTATGCTGGAAATCTTTAAGTGTATAAGTGCTGGTGTCAAATAAATAGTGCATGAGTAAATAACGTTGCCCAAAATAAACGTGCCTTACTGAGTGTGCTGGTGTTACCTTCCTGGCTCAGACGGCACTAGGAATATGATGCACCTTAGGCTTTTGTCAACTGCCCCTTTGGCCATTGGTCCAGGTGATGGTCTACTGCCTACAGGCTGAACCTGAAAGCCCCGAACATACGTGAGCATCTACACCTTGTTCTTAGCCTAAAAGGCTAGTAAATTACCCTGAGTCAGTGCCAAGCTAGCCAAAGTTCCAAGAAGCCGCCATACACACAGGGTAGATTCCTTAAGTCATTCATGTCTACTTTGAAAGAGCATATTTGATGGCAATGGCAAAAAACTTGATGGTTAATTGCAATTGCTAGTACTTAAACTGAAAGGGGGAGTTGCTGGGCAAGTCATATGGTACACAGGGGTGTATCTAGGGGTCCAAGCGCCCCTGGCAAAGTAAGGGGCTGGCGCCCCGTCCCCCCTACACACATTTGAAATAAGGTGTGAGTATTGGAAATGAGGCATGGTCTTGTGGGGGAAGGGCGTGGACACAATAGTACTTCCAAATCAAATTATGCCACACAGTAGTGTCCCTTTTTCACATTACACCGCGCAGTAGTGTCTCATATTCACATTACACCATCCCTCCCTCCTAACCCTTACCCACCTTTCCCAAACCCTGACCCTAACCTGCCCCCCCAGCCTCTTCAGTGGTGTCTAACCCTAACCCACCCTTCCTAATCTCCTTCCCTGCAGATAAACCTAAACCTACCACCCTCGCAGCCTAACCCTAACCCTCCCACGTGGCTTGCCAGTGGAGATATTGGCCCCAACTCGATCCGGATTTTGGCATTCTGAATCGCTATCTATGTTGAGATGCCAGCATCAGCATTCCGAGCAGTTTCGGGATGCTGGCGTCAGCTTTCCGACTGCTGGGATGCCAAACGCCGGCATCTTGACTGCATCCTGAATGAAATGCTAATGAGATGCTGTGAGATGAGCCTCAAATGGACCCAGCCATTAACCAAACACCATTAATTGGATGGTAGAAGTGCTTCCTGTTAGAAGAAACATCAGGGTGCCATCACTTCCAAGATAAAATGATCAATTATACAATTAACTGATATACATTTCCTTGAACTTGGCCTTGAAATAGGTAAGATTTGTATTTTCTTTATTGCACTCAACAAGTTAAAGATTTTGCTTACTTACTACTTACTTACATCTAACATGCATGAAAATCGTGTAGTTTTCCAGGTCCAGGTTTTACAGTCCCTTCTCCCAAACACTGCCACTTTTTTATTATCTTCAACAACAAATAGATCTATAGCACTGTGCTATCTAACAATTGCTGTGTACCTGGTGAGAGTCTGTTACTGCCGGCGTGTCCATCAGAACTGCACTGCACTAGTGATCAGACTAGTGTTCGGCAGCACCGCACTTGTAATCAGACTCAAAATAAACTACAGTTCCCAGCAGCCCTTGCTGCCGGGAGCTCCCAGCAACAAGGGCTGCTGGGAGTTGTAGATTATTTTGAGTATGATTACAAGTGCTGTGCTGCCGGACACCGGCGCCGCTTCAGCAGTAACAGACTCTCAGAAGGTACAGTCTGATATTACTACTTTTCTACCCTTTGGCCACGGGTGGCACTCGCCAGTAGACGCCCCCTCCTTGCCTGGCGCCCCTGGCGAGTGCCATCCTGGCCAATGGGTAGATACACCCCTGATGGTACATATGGCATTAAGACACATAACCCTTTGGCACAGCCTGTTAGTATGGTGGCATCTATGACATGGGATGTCAATCTACGGACTTGCAATAGGGATTTGTTGCAGAGATGTGGAGCATTGAGGTAGCATTCTAATTGGGGCACCAATCTTCAGCTTTAGTTGTTGAGCAGGCTTTCCTAGGTCCTGAAAGAGTTGAAAGAAGTACCATGGGATTCTTAACATTCCACCATTTATTGTTCTTTCCACTGACTCGTATATTTATTATTATTTATGAACAGTTTCTTATACAGCGCAGCAAATTCCATTGCGCTTTACAATTGGACACAATAATAAAACATAACCGGGTAATAACAAACAGTCATAGAGGTAGGAAGGCCCTGCTCGCAAGCTTACAATCTATAGGGAAATAGGCATTGATACACAAGAATAGGTACTATCTATTGCATAGTTGTCCACCAGATTGCAAAGGTGGGCTGCATGATATGGCCATGCAGCAATGGTGAACCAAGGTCAGGAGCATACAGTATGTGTGGACTGTACAGTGGAGATACAGTATTATTAGATAGGAAAGCTTATGAAGGTAATGTTAGTGGTTCTGGAATTTGATAAGCTTGTCTCAGTAGGTGAGTTATCAGGGAATGCTTGAAGGTTTGGAGACTAGAGGAGAGTATTATTGTGCGTGGTAGGGTATTCCACAGAGTGGGTGCATCCCGAAGAAAGTCCTGCAACCATGCATGGGAGTGAGTAATGATTGGAGATGAGAGACGTAGATCTTGCGAAGAACAAAGTAAGATAAGGTTATTAGGAGAAGTGCATGTCAGAAATAGGTCTAAGGCCGGGATGTACTAAAGGGAACAATGCGGTAAACCCCCCATTTTCGGGGGTTTTACCGCATTTTCAAATGTACTAAGACCTGGCCGCCGAGTTTACGCCACTGAGGGTCGGCGATACCCTATAGAAGCCTATGGAATTCTTACTGCCACCGCCGCATCCCGTCACCGCCGCCTCGCACCGCTCACGACGACCCCCCCCGGCATACCTGTGTGCAGTAAGCTGGTGCGGTCCCCTCCTCTTTCTCCCCCCGCAGCACAGCCTTGTCTCCTGGCTGCAGAGGGGAGGAGGAGGAGCCCAGGGACTCCCAGCACACGTCACCTCCCGCTGCTTGGAGGTGACGGAGGCCAGCAAAAACCCTCTCCTCGGCAGTAACACTGATCACAGGGCACCCCTGGCATCGCATTGCGATACTAATCGCATATGTTAGTACATATGCAATTGGCATCGTTGCGATGACCCGTGATTAGTGTTAGTACATCCCGACCTAAGTGTGTTAGAGGAGGAGAATCCTGTGACAAGATCAGAGATGTATGAAGGGAAGGGGCTGCTGAGGGCTTTGAAGGTGAAGCTGAGTAGCTTGAACTGAATTCTGGAGGCAAAGAGAAGCCGATGGGAAGGTTTGAAGAGTGGTGCAGTGAATGGTCCTCAAATGTGTACTGGCGAGAGATGGGAGCAATAATCAAAGGGAATAACAGGTGTTCTGGACCAGAGGGTAGACGGCAATACTGAAGGAAGCGGAGAGGTCAATGTAGAATGTATTAAATAAATGATAGTTCAAAATCTGATTGGTTGCTATGGGCAAAACCAACAACCGTTTTAGAAATGTTACTAAGGTCTATCCATGGTCTCCGATAAGCCAAACCTCAACCATTTCAGGACCCCTGTCCCTGCAGTTGCTCAATGATACATAACGTCAGTGGTGTCACAAGAGTGATATGGGGCGCACCCGGGTGTCACCTGCCGAGGAGTGACACCAAAGTGCCGCCTCCTGCACAGTGACAGGAGCCGGAGGATGCAGTGTAACATTACGTGTAGGACCACCATGCACAGTAAACAAGGCATCCTCCAGGTGCAGCCCATATCTCCCGAAGCCCCCATAGTGATGAAAATGGGGGGCGTGAACCCCATCCCATGAAGCCATGCCCCTGTCCCGCTAAGCCACAACCCTTCTGAGACTGTCACACCGGGTGTGAGCAGGTGAGTGATACCTCTGCATAGCGCCGTAAGAATTGCATATTGTAATGGGATTCTGGGCACTAATATTGCCCCCAGATCACATTGCATACTGTATGCAATTCTTGATAAATGGGCCCCTAAATTTCTACCATGAGTCACAAAAGCTCCTACTGTCTTATCAGTCTTCTCTCTCTGACTGTAAGGTGTCATGAGCAGGGCCCTCTATAGACCCTTCCTTACGTCTGAAATTTTGTAGGAGTCGTCAGCCTGCCCGGCACAGTGCTCTTCTGGGGCACCTTAAAACAAATGTTGAAGTTGGTCACACATGAACCAGGCAGAGCAGTGCCAGATAGGGAGTTGGAGGGCAGAAATATTTGTTCTGTAATTCAGAGGTCTTTGCCTCCACTCCCCCTTATCTTGTACTGTAGATTTATCAGGACATGCATAGTATAACACAAACCAGGCACTTCAGATACAGGAATCTCACTTTTGTGACTGAAGTGCTTGGTTTGTTTAGGTCCTTACCACAGGAAAAAGTGACCTGCACACCACCAGCTGAACCCGTGGCACCTCCACAAAATGTGGTATGGGTGATTCTCCAGAAACTGCATCACACATATTTTTTGTTTTCCTTTTAAACTGGTTTTAAGAAATTGTTGTTATATGAAAACAATTGCTTAGTAGCAATGCCTTACCCTACAACTTAAGACAGCTTAAGTCTTGGTATTTTGGAGAAGTATGTCATTTGAATTTGTGTAACTGTCCCGTGCATCACCAGGAGAATCGCCCCTATGTGTGTACAACTCTTAGGGCCTGATTCATACCCATAAACTATGATGGTGAGAGGAATACGCATATGTAGTACCCCCTGTGGCTGTTTGGGAGTGGGGAGGGCGTTGTGCTGGACAGTGTTCCTGAAAACAGGGACGTCGGGAGTGCGCAGGCTAGTGTCTACGTCTTCTGACTTAGATTTTCTGGCCTCGGAAGCCTGAGCAGCCCAGTCATCTTGAGTAACCTGAAGGTTGAACAGATGACTGATATTCATGCAAGTGATCCGATGCTGCTTCTTTGTATGCATCAGCAGATCACCAGAGCATGCAAGAGGCGTCAATTTACACAAGACATCTCCTGCAGCATTAGCATCATTTAGCACAGCGGCTGCATGTGAAGGTGTAGCTACTGTACTGCTGCGTCTATGTCTGCATCAGGCCCATAGTAAAAAGGACTATGGATTACATTTCAACCTCAGAGTGGGCACCTTCCACAGTTTGATCATCATCATCATCATCATCATCATCAGTGTTGACACTAATATCAAGATCAGCACCCTACAGTATATAAGTTTATCTCCACTGGTTCCCACCATTATACAGTATTAATCAATGTATTATGTGGTTGCCTTACCAGAAGCCATAAACTTTTGTGTGTTATACTGACTTAAAATTTCATTTTATCATAGGCAGACGTATCGGACACTTCTTGTGACACTTGCGGTGATAACTTGTTCACAAGAAGATGTTTATATTTATTTACGTCTGCGTCCCTTGGAAACAAAGGCATTCCATTTGCCATGGTTGTTAATAGGTGATTTAGGGGCAGATTTATTAAGCTCGGTGAAGTGATAAAGTGGAAGGTGATAAAGGACCAGCTAATCAGATCCTTACTGCCATGTCCCAGGCTGGGTTTGAAAAATGACAGTTAGGAGCTGACTGGCTGGTCCTTTATCACCTTCCACTTTATCACTTCACCGATCTTAATAAATCTGCCCCTTAATTACTATCCAGTCTCATGGCTTCTCTAGTTGCTCGACCACTAGTTTAATGAGTATGGTATGACGTGGCAGTATCTGATCTTACTTCTTATCATTTCAAAAGTTCTAAGTAGATTTCAAGAAAGGTGTCACAACTGAGGGCCTGAGCTGACGGGAGGCAGCCTCAGTTGTAGGGGCTGAGGTGTAATGGAACCTGGCAGGTTGTATCAGACCCCTAGACATATAGAAGAATTGCCCGAAGGCGTGACCACGACAACCAGGAATAAAAGTCAATGATGTTTATTTATGACAAACTCCATGCATCACAGTAGCAGTAAAGGAACATAAAAATCAGCAGAGAAATAATAATACAGTTCCTGGGTACTACAGGGTGGCAGGGACCACAGAGCTCTGGTGGTATGAGACAGTTCTTATTATCTGCAAGTTGGAAAGTCCTTACCAGGCTCAACTGTAGCAATGCAGAAAGCCCAGGGTCGTACCAGCTGGTGTTCCAGGGAAAGCTGGACTGCTGAAGATAAAATGCTGCTGTGGGTACTGGTTAGAACCAGACAGGTGTTGGCACGGAGTGGATACTGGCTGGAACCAGTTAAATAATAAATGAGGCTTGAGAGCGATGCAATATGGATGAAATGTAGAATTTGAGAACGGAGAAATAATAATACCGGTGGAGAGAGGTAAACTGCAGAAAGGACACCGGCCCTTTAAGAGAAGCTGTACACTGCTGGAAGCTGGGCTGGAAGCAGGTGATTGTTGTAGCTGGAAACAGGTGAGTCCAGAATGGATCGGAGAGTCAGGCTACACTGCAGATGGAATGCTGGTACACCGGCCCTTTAAGAGAAGCTGTACACTGCTGGAAGCTGAGCTGGAAGCAGGTGATGTTGTAGCTGGAAACAGGTGAGTCCAGAATGGATCGGAGAGTCAGGCTACACCGCAGATGGAATGCTGGTGCGGGTCTCTATAGCAGAAGTCTGGAGACAGGAGCTGGAACCTGGAAGACAATCACAGGAGAGAGACAAACTGGAACTAGGTTTGACAACCAAAGCACTGACGCCTTCCTTGCTCAGGCACAACCTATTTATACCTGCAGCAAGGAAGGCATTGGCTAGGCAATTATGCAAATTAATAATACAGACAGCAGATTGCTGAATATGATCAGATGACAGAATCCAAGATGGCTGCGCCCATGCAGACACTTGGAGGGAAGTTTGGTTTGTAATCCATGTGGTCTGGAAAACAGTAATGGCGGCGCCGGCCACCGGAGACAGGAGACGCCAGGCTGACAGGTGCACATCCAACCACGCGGACACAGCGGAGGCCGCGGCTGACGTAATCGCCACTCTGAATGCAGAAGCTCAGGAACGGCGGCGGAGGCCGCGGGAGACGCCATGCCAGATGTATAAGGCGTTACTGTGACAGCGTCCAGAGAGACAGGAGAGGATGCGGGAATATGCACATCAGGATAACAGATGGGATCCGGTCCTGGAGCGCTGAGCCAGCCTTAGGAGGCATCTGATGGGTAAGAAATGGCGTCCAGATACCCGGATCGTGACAAAAGGATTCTCCAGTGTGCTAGAAAAAAGGCAACGTGTCCCTGCTCTCCCTATTTCACTGTGTAGCTTCTCCTGAACAGCCACCCCATTGGGGAAGAATGTCTGGAATCGGATACTGTGTATGTGAGGGACATATAGGTCCTGCTGAGACCGGAACTGTGGGCCTAATTCAGCATGGAATGCTGCTCCGACATCGTTGGCATGACTGGTTGACAGGCAGAGGCGTTCACGGGGCGGTGACTGAGCGTTTTCAGGGCGTCGTCGGGGAAGTGGGGGCGTCGGCAGTGTTTTCAGGGCAGCTGTGTGTCGTTACACGCAGCCGCTCCAATCAAAAAAATGGCGACGGGACTCCTGCCGTCGCAGTCAGGCTGCGCCGGCAGGGGGCATCCATAGTTCCTACGACCACGCTCTAATTGATTTTATAGCTTTATGTTAAATAAATAAACAAGGCAGAATTTTTTTTAGATATGGTAATCACAGTCTACATACAAATAAGGAATAAGGAGACAACATAATATTAAAATAACAAAAACATATAAGACAATGTCGAAATAAATCAAAAAAGGAGGCAACAAATCTGGTGAGTTAAGGGAGGGAAGGAAAAAGAGAAAAAAGAGTAGAAGGAAAAACAAGGGAATGTGGGGAAACAACAGCTTTGGGCAGAGGTGTAACTAGGGTCTTCGGCGTCCCTGAGAAGATGACGTCTTCAGTCGGTATTCGCTATTCATGTAGGTCACATCGCCTGGAAGATGCCAGTTTGTGTAAGAATATTAACAAGGTTATTATCATACAATTGCAGTTTAATCAGACTCACATCCCGCCCCCTGCATTTCTCAGCCACATCCTTTCCCCCCTGAGTCTCTCAGCCTCACCGTCTCCCTGCGTCTCAGCCACACCATCTCTCCCGTGCGTTTCTCAGCCACATCATCATCTCCCCCGTGTCGTCTCTCAGCCACACCATCACCCCCGCACCATCTCTCAGCACACCATCACCTCCCCACTGCTTCGTGTCTCAGCACACCATTGTCTGTGTCTCTCTGCCCCCCCTCACCTCTTGGGAGCCGGGAGTGAGGTTGAAGACAGGCAAGATGAGGGTGCCAACTGTGAGGACATATATGAGGTGCCGTACGGTGCGCCACAGTGGGGGGTGGGAGGAGCGGCGCATAATGGACGGGAGGGGCAGCGTAATGGTGGCTGGAGGGCAGGCAGTGCAGTGCTGGTGCGATGCCCGAGGCCGGCGATGCCCCCATCTGCTGGGCCCTGACATGGCGCCTAGGGCACGCACCCTGCTCACCCCGCCCTAGTTACGCCACTGGCTCCGGGTCCTTCAAAAACAAACAAAAAAATAGCAAGCTCCACTCAAATAATTCCGAAGGCCAGATAAATTAAGAAAACCAAATCAGTGCTGAAACCAGGGGGCCACAGACCCAGAAGGTCCCGCAGACCATATCAAGGTTTAGGAGGGATGAGATGTAATAAGATTCTTAAAGGTTTTTGAGTCCTTGATGTCCATCCAGTGGAAACATTAATTTGCTATTTTAAATTATTGGAGTGAAGCGTAAGATGGAACATCCTGCTGATTGTTTATATGGTAGCTCTGGGATGTGTAGTTCAACAGCAGTTGGTGTGCCAGAGGGGATGCGGTTATGTGACCGGTCGCTAGACCGCCGGTGACAATACCGTTGTCAGGATCTCAGTCGCTCAACAGCCAGCCAATCGGCATGCCGACCAACCGGGACTATTCCCACTCGTGGGTGTCCACAACACCCATAGAGTGGGAATAGAACCTGTGGCGAGCCCGCTGCGTGGCGAACGCAGAGAGCCCGCAGGAGGCTTTGTTGCCCCCCCCCTCCCTCCCTATGGCCATCTCAAAGCCGGGATCCCGACGCCGGTATGGTGACCACCGGCTGTCTCCTGACCACTGGTTACACAAACCCGACCGTGCCAGAGGTTTATTAGCATAGAAATATGAGTAGGACGTGTTACATGCGTAGTAGTACATATATGTGTATGATGAGTATTACAAATACATGTTATATATGTATTGAACATGTATGATGAGGAGGACATATAGGTGTAGGATGAGTTGTACAGGTTATGGGTATAGATGCATGATGAGCAGGTGCATACTGCATGCAGGGCCGGTGCAAGTTTTCTTGGCACCCTAGGCAAAACATCTCCCTACTGCCCAGCCCCAACACTATCACTTTCCCAGTCAGTAAGGTGAAAGTGATTAGGCAGAGTCTTATACATTTCCCAGTCATCTGACTGCATTGACTACAACAAGGATGTATCTCTCAAAGACATCCTTAATTATTTGATGGGTACCCCCTTCCCAGATCCTGGCACCCTACTATCCAGCTGCCTATCTCTTTCTATTTGATTTTGTCTCTCATACATCCATACACTGCCTCTCTCATACATACATACATACATACATACATACATACATACATACATACACATACACATACACAGCCTCTTTCATACATCCATACACTGCCTCTCACATCCATCCATCCATCCATACACTGCCTCTCTCATACATACACTGCCTCTCTCATACATACACTGCCTCTCACATACATACATACATACATACATACATACATACATACATACATACACTGCCTCTCTCATACATACATACATACATACATACATACATACATACACTGCTTCTCTCATACATACACTGCCTCTCCTATACATACATGCATACACTGCCTCTCCCATACATACATACATACATACATACATACATCCACTGTCTCTCTCATACATACATACATACATACATACATACATACACTGCCTCTCCTATACATACATCCATACACTGCCTCTCCCATACATACATACATCCACTGTCTCTCTCATACATACATACATACATACATACATACATACACTACCTCTCCCATACATACATCCATACACTGCCTTTCCCATACATACATACATACATACATACATACATACATACATACACTGTCTCTCTCATCCATACATCCATACATACACTGTCTCTCACATACATACATACATACATACATACATACATACACTGCCTCTCTCTCACATACATACATCCAATGTCTCTCTCATACATACATACATACATACATACATACACTCTCTCATACATCCATACACTGCCTCTCACATACATACATACATACATACATGCATACATACATACATACATACACTGCTGCTCTCATACATACACTGCCCCTCCCATACATACATACATACATACATACGTACACTGTCACTCATACATACATACATACATACATACATACATACATACACTGTCTCTCTTACATACATACATACATCCATACATACACTGCCTCTCTTACATACATACATCCACTGTCTCTCTCATACATACATACATACATACATACATACATACATATATCCATCCATCCATACACTGCCTCCATATATACATCCATATATACACTGCCTCCATATATACACTGACTCCAAATATACATAGTCATATATACATAAATCCAACCCTCCTCCTCCCCCAGCCAGGGTGAATTTTGGTCACTTGTCCAGGGTGTGACTCCAGGCAGCGGCATCTTACCGCTGGCCAGGAAGCCATGGTGGGAATACTGCTCCATGCTGTTGTTGCCACCATCTCCCGGATCACGATGCCGTCCAGGATAGCACTGCTGCTGTTGGAGGGGAGGCACTGCTCCCATTGCTTGTGTCGGCTCCATAGTCCATGGTGGACGCTGACGCTGGTGAGATGCGGGCGGCTGTGGCTAGTGAGGGGCGGGCGGCTGCGTCTAGTGAGAGGCGGGCGGCTGCGTCTAGTGAGAGGCGGGCGGCTGCGGCTAGTGAGGGGCGGGTGGCTGCAGCTGCTGAGGGACGGGCGGCTGCAGCCGCTGATCAATTGCCGGTGTTTATCCTCAATCACCCAGCCCCTCCGGAACCCGCAGAAATATATATTTTTTAAAACCGGTACTGTGGGTTGCGTGGGGACATCCCGCTCATCCCTCATGTTAATGTGCTGCTGTGCTAAGTGCCGCCCTCCAGTGGCCGGCGCTCTAGCAGCTGCCTAAAGCTGCCTAGTGGTAGCGCCGGCCCTGACTGCATGTGTATAATGAGTAGAACATGTAACTTATTTGACCAAAATTCTACACACAATACCCCATAATGACAAAGTGAAAAAGGTTTTTTTTGCAAATTTATTAAAAACAAAAAAAAACTAAGAAATTACATGTACATAAGTATTCACAGCCTTTGCTCAATACTTTGTTGATGCACCTTTGGCAGCAATTACAGCTTCAAGTCTTTTTGAATATGATGCCATAAGCTTGGCACACCTATCTTTGGGCAGTTTCGCCCATTCCTCTTCACAGCACCACTCAAGCTCCATCAGGTTGGATGGGAAGCGTCGGTGCACAGCCATTTTCAGACCTCTCCAGAGATGTTCAATCGGATTCATGTCTGGGCTCTGGCTGGGCCACTCAAAGACATTCACAGACTTGTCCTGAAGCCACTCCTTTGATATCTTGGCTGTGTGCTTAGGGTCGTTGTCCTGCTGAAAGATTTACCACCGCCCTAGTCTGAGGTCAAGAGCGCTCTGGAGCAGGTTTTCATCCAGGATGTCTCTGTACATTGCTGCATACATCTTTCCCTCTATCCTAAAATAGGCTCCCAGTTCCTGCCACTGAAAAACATTCTCACAGCATGATGTTGCCACCACCCTGCTTCACTGTAGGGATGGTATTGGCCTGGTGATGAGCAGTGTCTGATTTCCTCCAAACATGATGCCTGGCAATCACGCCAAAGAGTTCAATCTTTGTCTCATCAGACCAGAGAATTTTGTTTCTCATGGTCTTAGAGTCCTTCAGTGCATTTTGGCAAACTCCAAGCGAGCTGCCATGTGCTTTTTACTAAGGAGAGGCTTCCGTCTGGCCACTTTACCATACAGGTCTGATTGGTGGATTGCTGCAGAGATGGTTGTCGTTCTGAAAGGTTCTCCTCTCTCCACAGAGGAATGTTGTAGCTCTGACAGAGTGACCATCGGGTTCTTGGTTACCTCCCTGACTAGGGCCCTTCTCCCCCCGATCGCTCAGTTTAGACAGCCGGCCAGCTCTAGGAAAAGTCCTGGTTGTTCCGAACATCTTCCATTTATGGATGATGAAGGCCACGGTGCTCATTGGGACCTTCAAAGCAGCAGACATTTTTCTGTACCCTTCCCCAGATTGTCTTGGAGGTCTACAGACAATTCCTTTGACTTCATGCTTGGTTTGTTCTCAGACATGCACTGTCAAGACCTTATGTAGACAGGTGTGTGTACCTTTCTAAATCATGTCCAATCAATTAAATTTACCACAGGTGGACTCCAGGGGCGGATCCAGAAGAAAATGATAGGGGGGGCACCATGGGAGGGGCAAGTACATTTGCGAGCGGCTTCGGTGCATGTGAGGTGGCGCTTCTTATACAATGCCCACAGTTGTAGCGCTCATTATGCAATGTCCACTGTACTGGTAGTGCCCCTTATATAGACCCCATAGTAGTGGTGCCCCTTATGCAATGCCCGTATTGCCCCCAGTAGTAATGTTGCATGTAGTAATGCCCCCAGTCATTTAGCGCCCTAGTAGTTATGCCCCCAGTGGTAATGCCCCTGCAGTTATGATCCCAGTAGTTTACCCCCCCCCCTTTAGTTTAGCCTCCCAGTGGTAATGCCCCCAGTAGTTTGTCTGCTTGTAGTTTAGCCACCATTACAGATGGAGTTCCGTCTGTGCCTTGGCCTATCACCGCATCTGGGGCGCGCACGTGTCCGTGACACGCACGCGCCCCATTCACTGGAATGAGAGCGTCTGTGTGCACTCCCGGCGGGGCTAAGCGGCGACCAATCAGACAGAGAGTGCCCCATAGAGGTACTGTGCCCCACGGCGCGCGCGCACAAAAAAAAATGGGTGTGGCCAATTAAAATGGGACGTGAAACACAGACATATGCCCCCTATAGTGCAGTGCCAGATCCACAATTGCCCCCACAGTGCCAGATCCACAATTGACCCCACAGTGCCAGGTATACAAATGCCCCCACAGTGCCAGGTATACAAATGCCCCCACAGTGCCAGATCCACAAATGCCCCCACAGTGCCAGGTATACAAATGCCCCCACATTGCCAGGTATACAAATGCCCCCACAGTGCCAGATCCACAAATGCCCCCACAGTGCCAGGTATACAAATGCCCCCACATTGCCAGGTATACAAATGCCCCCACATTGCCAGGTATACAAATGCCCCCACAGTGCCAGATCCACAAATGCCCCCACAGTGCCAGGTATACAAATGCCCCCACAGTGCCAGATCCACAAATGCCCCCACAGTGCCAGGTATACAAATGCCCCACAGTGCCAGCCAATTGCCCCCACAGTGCCAGGTATACAATTGCCCCCACAGCAGCCAGTGCTGCAGCTGCTTACCGCTGCTGCACTGCTGCTGCTGCTGCTCCTCCTCCGGGCTCCGGCTGTGAGGGACGGGTGAGTCAGGAGAGGAGAACGCCCGCCAGCGCGGCTGTGTCTGGCGCAGCGGCGTATAGCAGACTTCGTTCAAACCAGCCGCCGGTTTGTGAGACAATCAGAGCTCGCGGACCGGCGGCTTCTGATTGGCTGCTGGTCCGCGAGCTCTGATTGGCTCACGAACCGGCGGCTGGTTTGAACGAAGTCCGCTATACGCCGCCGCGCCAGACACAGCCGCGCTGGCGGGCGTTCTCCTCTCCTGACAGCTGAGACACGCTGCCGCCGGACTGAGCGGCAACGTGTCTCAGTGACACAAGCGGGGGCGCTGTGCAGGGAGACGGGCGCCCGCTGGTAACACAATCTCAGCGGGCGCCCGTCATCTCTCTGTGCGGCGCCGGCGCTGGGGGGGACGGAGGCCACAAATGACAGGGGGGGCACAGGCCCGAGTGCCTTCCCCCCTGGATCCGCCACTGGTGGACTCCAATTAAGCTGTAGGAACATCTCAAGGACGATCAGTGAAAACAGGATGCAGCTGAGCTCAATTTTGAGGTTCATGGCAAAGGCTGTGAATACTTATGTACGTGATTTCTTAGTTTTTTATTTTTAATAAATTTGCAAAAATCTAAAAAAAAAAATGAATTTATTCCATTTTGGAACAAGGCTGTAACATAACAAAATGTGGAAAAAGCAAAGTGCTGTGAATACTTTCTGGATGCACTGTAAGTGTTATATGATGATGAGCATGTTGTGTGAGATGAATAGTACATAGGGGGGCAGATTTATCAACGAGTAAAATTCTTTATATTGCTCAATACAAATGATAAATGATGTCCAGCCAATCAGCTCCTAACTGTCATGTGTTTGAAAAATGAGTCAGGAACTATGACATGGTGCAATGGGCACTACTGCTATGGGAATGGTGTAAGGGGCACTACTATTATGGGCATTGTGTAAGTTGCACTACTACTATGGGCATTGTGTAATGGGCACAACTATGACATGGTGTAATGGGCACTACTACTATGGGCATTGGGGGTAATTCCAAGTTGATCGCAGCAGGAATTTTGTTAGCAGTTGGGCAAAACCATGTGCACTGCAGGGGAGGCAGATATAACATGTGCAGAAAGAGTTAGATTTGGGTGGGTTATTTTGTTTCTGTGCAGGGTAAATACTGGCTGCTTTATTTTTACACTGCAATTTAGATTGCAGATTGAACACACCACACCCAAATCTAACTCTCTCTGCACATGTTACATCTGCCTCCCCTGCAGTGCACATGGGGGTCATTCCGAGTTGTTCGCTCGCAAGCTGCTTTCTCTGACGTCCTAGTGGATGCTGGGACTTCCGTAAGGACCATGGGGAATAGCGGCTCCGCAGGAGACTGGGCACAAAAGTAAAAGCTTTAGACTAGCTGGTGTGCACTGGCTCCTCCCCCTATGACCCTCCTGCAAGCCTCAGTTAGATTTTTGTGCCCGAACGAGAAGGGTGCATGCTAGGTGGCTCTCCTGAGCTGCTTAGAAGTAAAAGTTTAAATAGGTTTTTTATTTTCAGTGAGTACTGCTGGCAACAGGCTCACTGCATCGTGGGACTAAGGGGAGAAGAAGCGAACTCACCTGCGTGCAGAGTGGATTGGGCTTCTTGGCTACTGGACATTAGCTCCAGAGGGACGATCACAGGTTCAGCCTGGATGGGTCCCGGAGCCGCGCCGCCGGCCCCCTTACAGAGCCAGAAGAGCGAAGAGGTCCGGAGAAAGAGGCGGCAGAAGACGTTCCTGTCTTCAAATAAGGTAGCGCACAGCACTGCAGCTGTGCGCCATTGCTCTCAGCACACTTCACACTCCGGTCACTGAGGGTGCAGGGCGCTGGGGGGGAGCGCCCTGAGACGCAATAAAACACTATAAAACCCTTATATGGCTAAAGAAATGCATCACATATAGCTCCTAGGCTATATGGATGCATTTAACCCCTGCCAGTTTTCCTGAAAAAAGCGGGAGAAAAGGCCGCCGAGAAGGGGGCGGAGCCTATCTCCTCAGCACACGAGCGCCATTTTCCCTTACAGCTCCGCTGGAAGGACGGCTCCCTGACTCTCCCCTGCAGTCCTGCTACAAGAATCAGGGTAAAACAAGAGAGGGGGGGGCACTATTGGCAGCTAATTTATAATACAGCAGCTATAACAGGGAGTAACACTTATATAAGGTTATCCCTGCATATATATAGCGCTCTGGTGTGTGCTGGCAAACTCTCCCTCTGTCTCCCCAAAGGGCTAGTGGGGTCCTGTCCTCTATCAGAGCATTCCCTGTGTGTGTGCTGGGTGTCGGTACGATTGTGTCGACATGTATGAGGAGGAAAATGATGTGGAAGCAGAGCAATTGCCTGTGTTAGTGATGTCACCCCCTAGGGAGTCGACACCTGACTGGATGGTCGTATTTAAAGAATTACGTGACAATGTCAGCACTTTGCAAAAAACTGTTGACGACATGAGACAGCCGGCAAATCAGTTAGTGCCTGTTCAGGCGTCTCAGACACCGTCAGGGGCGCTAAAACGCCCGTTACCTCAGATGGTCGACACAGACCCAGACACGGATACTGAATCCAGTGTCGATGGTGAGGAGACAAACGTAATGTCCAGTAGGGCCACACGTTACATGATCACGGCAATGAAGGAGGCATTGAACATTTCTGACACTACAAGTACCACAAAAAAGGGTATTATGTGGGGTGTGAAAAAAATAAGAATTTACTTACCGATAATTCTATTTCTCATAGTCCGTAGTGGATGCTGGGGACTCCGTAAGGACCATGGGGAATAGCGGCTCCGCAGGAGACTGGGCACATCTAAAGAAAGCTTTAGGACTAACTGGTGTGCACTGGCTCCTCCCCCTATGACCCTCCTCCAAGCCTCAGTTAGGATACTGTGCCCGGACGAGCGTACACAATAAGGAAGGATTTTGAATCCCGGGTAAGACTCATACCAGCCACACCAATCACACCGTATAACCTGTGATCTGAACCCAGTTAACAGTATGATAACAGAGGAGCCTCTGAAAGATGGCTCACAACAATAATAACCCGATTTTTGTAACAATAACTATGTACAAGTATTGCAGACAATCCGCACTTGGGATGGGCGCCCAGCATCCACTACGGACTATGAGAAATAGAATTATCGGTAAGTAAATTCTTATTTTCTCTAACGTCCTAAGTGGATGCTGGGGACTCCGTAAGGACCATGGGGATTATACCAAAGCTCCCAAACGGGCGGGAGAGTGCGGATGACTCTGCAGCACCAAATGAGAGAACTCCAGGTCCTCCTCAGCCAGGATATTAATTTTGTAGAATTTTACAAACGTATTTGCTCCTGACCAAGTAGCTGCTCGGCAAAGTTGTAAAGCCGAGACCCCTCGGGCAGCCGCCCAAGATGAGCCCACCTTCCTTGTGGAGTGGGCATTTACAGATTTTTGGTTGTGGCAGGCCTGCCACAGAATGTGCAAGCTGAATTGTACTACAAATCCAACGAGCAATAGTCTGCTTAGAAGCAGGAGCACCCAGCTTGTTGGGTGCACACAGGATAAACAGCGAGTCAGATTTCCTGACTCCAGCCGTCCTGGAAACATATATTTTCAGGGCACTGACAACGTCTAGCAACTTGGAGGCCTCCAAGTCCCTAGTAGCCGCAGGCACCACCAATAGGTTGGTTCAGGTGAGACGCTGAGACCACCTTGGGGAGAAACTGAGGACGAGTCCTCAATTCCGCCCTGTCCGAATGGAAAATCAGATAAGGGCTTTTTCATGATAAAGCCGTCAATTCTGACACGCGCCTGGCCCAGGCCAGGGCCAACAGCATGACCACTTTCCATGTGAGATATTTTAACTCCACAGATTTAAGTGGTTCAAACCAATGTGACTTTTGGAACCCAAAACTACATTGAGATCCCAAAGTGCCCCTGGAGGCACAAAAGGAGGCTGTATATGCAGAACCCCTTTTACAAACGTCTGAACTTCAGGGACTGAAGCTAGTTCTTTTTGGAAGAAAATTGACAGGGCCGCAAATTTGAACCTTAATGGACCCCAATTTCAGGCCCATAGACACTCCTGTTTGCAGGAAATGTAGGAATCGACCCAGTTGAATTTCCTCCGTCGGGCCTTACTGGCCTCGCACCACGCAACATATTTTCGCCATTTGCGGTGATAATGTTTTTGCGGTTACATCCTTCCTGGCTTTGATCAGGATAGGGATGACTTCATCCGGAAAACCTTTTTTTCTTCAGGATCCGGCGTTCAACCGCCATGCCGTCAAACGCAGCCGCGGTAAGTCTTGGAACAGACAGGGTCCTTGCTGGAGCAGGTCCCTTCTTAGAGGTAGAGGCCACGGATCCTCCGTGAGCATCTCTTGAAGTTCCGGTTACCAAGTCCTTCTTGGCCAATCCGGAGCCACGAATATAGTGCTTTCTCCTCTCCATCTTATCAATCTCAGTACCTTGGGTATGAGAGGCAGAGGAGGGAACACATACACTGACTGGTACACCCACGGTGTTACCAGAGCGTCTACAACTATTGCTTGAGGGTCTCTTGACCTGGCGCAATACCTGTCGAGTTTTTTTTTTTTTTTTTTTAATCATGTGGACGACTTCTGGGTGAAGTCCCCACTCTCCCGGGTGGAGGTCGTGCTGAGGAAGTCTGCTTCCCAGTTGTCCACTCCCGGAATGAATACTGTTGACAGTGCTATCACATGATTTTCCGCCCAGCGAAGAATCCCTGCCATTGCCCTCCTGCTTCTTGTGCCACCCTGTCTGTTTACGTGGGTGACTGCCATGATGTTGTCCGACTGGATCAACACCGGCTGACCTTGAAGCAGAGGTCTTGCTAAGCTTAGAGCATTGTAAATGGCCCTTAGCTTCAGGATATTTATGTGAAGTGATGTATCCAGGCTTGACCCTAAGCCCTGGATATTCCTTCCCTGTGTGACTGCTCCCCAGCCTCGCAGGCTGGCATCCGTGGTCACCAGGACCCAGTCCTGAATGCCGAATCTGCGGCCCTCTAGAAGATGAGCACTCTGCAACCACCACATGATGGATACCCTTGTCCTTGGTGACAGGGTTATCCGCTGATGCATCTGAAAATGCGACCCGGACCATTTGTCCAGTAGGTTCCACTGGAAAGTTCTTGCGTGGAATCTAACGAATGGGATTGCTTCGTAGGAAGCCACCATTTTTACCCAGAACCCTTGTGCATTGATGCACTGAGACTTGGTTCGGTTTTAGGAGGTTCCTGACTAGCTCGGATAACTCCCTGGTTTTCTCTTCCGGGAGAAACACCTTTTTTCTGGACTGTGTCCAGGAACATCCCTAGGAAAAAGAAGACAAGTCGTCGGAACCAGCTGCGATTTTGGAAAATTGAGAATCCAATCGTGCTGCCGCAACACTACCTGAGATAGTGCTACACCGACTTCCAACTGTTCCCTGGCTCTTACCCTTATCAGGGAATCGTCCAAGTAAGGGATAACTAAAATTTCCTTCCTTCGAAGGGATATCATTTCGGCCATTACCTTGGTAAAGACCCGGGGTGCCGTGGACCATCCCTACGGCAGCGTCTGAACTGATAGTGACAGTTCTGTACCATAACCTGAGGTACCCTTGGTGAGAAGGGTAAACTTTGACATGAAGGTAAGCATCCTTGATGTCCCAAGACATCATGTAGTCCCCTTCTTCCAGGTTCGCAATCACTGCTCTGAGTGACTCAATCTTGAATTTGAACCTCTGTATGTAAGTGTTCAAAGATTTTAGATTTTAGATTTAGAATCGGTTTCACCAGGCCGTCTGGCTTCGGTGCCACAATAGTGTGGAATAATACCCCGTTCCCTGTTGCAGGAGGGGTACCTTGATTATCACCTGCTGGGTGAATGGCTTCCAAAACTGCCTCCCTGTCAGAGGGAGACGTCGGTAAAGCCGACTTTTGGAAACGGCGAGGGGAAGACGTCTCGAATTTCAATATGTACCCTTGAGATATTACCTGAAGGATCCAGGGGTCTACTTGCGAGTGAGCCCACTGCGCACTGAAATTCATTGAGAACGGGCCCCCACCGTGCCTGAGTTTGTAAGGCCCTAGCGTCATACTGAGGGCTTTTGCAGAGGCGGGAAAGGATTTCTGTTCCTGGGAACTGGGTAATCTCTTCAGCCTTTTTCCTCTCCCTCTGTCACAAACAGAAAAGAGGAACCTTTTGTCCGCTTGCCAACAAAGGACTGCGCCTGATAATACGGCATCTTATTTTGAGAGGCGACCTGGGGTACAAACGTGGATTTCCCAGTTGTTGCCGTGGCCACCAGGTCTAAAAGACCGACCCCAAATGTCCCCTTTTAAAGGCAATACTTCCAAATGCCGTTTGGAATCCGCATCACCTGACCATTTTACTGGTAGAATTGGACAACGCCCTTATACTTGATGCCAGTCGGCAAATATTCCGCTGTGCATCATGCATATATAGAAATGCATCTTTTAAATGATCTATAGGCAATAATATACTATCCTTATCTAGGATATCAATATTTCCAGTCAGGGAATCCGACCATGCCAACCCAGCACTGCACCTCCAGGCTGAGGCGATTGCTGGTCGCAGTATAACACCAGTATGTGTGTGAATACATTTTTGGATACCCTCCTGCTTTCTATCAGCAGGATCCTTAAGGGCGGCCATCTCATGAGAGGGTAGAGCCCTTGTTCTTACAAGCGTGTGAGCGCCTTATCCCCCCTAGGGGGTGTTTCCCAACGCACCCTAACCTCTGGCGGGAAAGGGTATACAGCCAATACTTTTTAAGAAATTATCAATTGTTATCGGGGGGAAACCCACGTATCATCACACACCTCATTTTATTTGTCAGATTCAGGAAAACTACAGGTAGTTTTTCCCTCACCGAACATAATACCCCTTTTTTGGTGGTACTCGTATTATCAGAAATGTATAAAACATTTTCCATTGTCTCAATCATGTAACTTGTGGCCCTACTGGAAATCACGGTTGTCTCTTCACCGTCGACACAGGAGTCAGTATCCGTGTCGGCGTCTGTATCTGCCATCTGAGGTAACGGGCGCTTTGAGACGTCTGGACAGGCACAAGCTGAGTAGCCGGCTGTCTCATGTCAACCACTGTTTTTTTATACAGAGCTGACACTGTCACGTAATTTTCAACAGTACATCCACTCAGGTGTCGACCCCCTAGGTGGTGACATCACTGTTACAGACACTCTGCTCCGTCTCCACATCATTTTTCTCCTCATACATGTCGACACAAACGTACCGACACACAGCACACACACAGGGAATGCTCTGATAGAGGACAGGACCCCACTAGCCCTTTGGGGAGACAGAGGGAGAGTATGCCAGCACACACCAGAGCACTATATATATATATATACAGGGATAACCTTATATAAGTGTTTTTCCCCTTATAGCTGCTGTATGTTTTAATACTGCGCCTAATTAGTGCCCCCCTCTCTTTTTTTAACCCTTTCTGTAGTGCAGGGAAGAGCCAGGGAGCTTCCCTCCAACTGAGCTGTGAGGGAAAATGGCGCCAGTGTGCTGAGGAGATAGGCTCCGCCCCCTTTTCGGCGGCCTTATCACCCGTTTTTTTGTATATTCTGGCAGGGGTTAAATGCATCCATATAGCCCAGGAGCTATATGTGATGCATTTTTTGCCATGTAAGGTATTTTTATCGTGTTTTATTGCGTCTCAGGGCGCCCCCCCCAGCGCCCTGCACCCTCAGTGACCGGAGTATGAAGTGTGCTGAGAGCAATGGCGCACAGCTGCAGTGCTGTGCGCTACCTTATTGAAGACAGGAACGTCTTCTGCCGCCGATTTTTACGGACCTCTTCGCTCTTCTGGCTCTGTAAGGGGGCCGGCGGCGCGGCTCCGGGACCCATCCAGGCTGAACCTGTGATCGTCCCTCTGGAGCTAATGTCCAGTAGCCTAAGAAGAAGCCCAATCCACTCTGCACGCAGGTGAGTTCGCTTCTTCTCCCCTTAGTCCCTCGATGCAGTGAGCCTGTTGCCAGCAGGTCTCACTGAAAATAACAAACCTAAACTAAAACTTTCACTAAGAAGCTCAGGAGAGCCCCTAGTGTGCACCCTTCTCGTCGGGCACAGAAATCTAACTGAGGCTTGGAGGAGGGTCATAGGGGGAGGAGCCAGTGCACACCAGTTAGTCCTAAAGCTTTCTTTAGATGTGCCCAGTCTCCTGCGGAGCCGCTATTCCCCATGGTCCTTACGGAGTCCCCAGCATCCACTTAGGACGTTAGAGAAACTACCAGTAGTTTTTCCTGAATCAGAGGAATTAAATGAGGTGTGTGATAAAGCGTGGGTTTCCCCCGATAAAAAAACTGCTGATTTCTAACAAATTATTGGCACTATACCCTTTCCCGCCAGAGGTTAGGGCACGTTGGGAAACACCCCCTAGGGTAGATAAGGCGCTCACACGCTTATCAAAACAAGAGGCGTTACCGTCTCCTGATACGGCCGCCCTCAAGGAACCAGCTGATAGAAGGCTGGAAAATATCCTAAAAGGTATATACACACATACTGGTGTTATACTGCGACCAGCAATCGCCTCAGCCTGGATGTGCAGCGCTGGAGTGGCTTGGTCGGATTCCCTGACTGAAAATATTGATACCCTGGATAGGGACAGTATTTTATTAACTATAGAGCATTTAAAGGATGCATTACTATATATGCGTGATGCACAGAGGGATATTTGCACCCTGGCATCAAGAGTGAGTGCGATGTCCATTTCTGCCAGAAGGGCATTATGGACGCGACAGTGGTCAGGTGATGCAGATTCCAAACGACATATGGAAGTATTGCCGTATAAAGGGGAGGAGTTATTTGGGGTCGGTCTATCAGACCTGGTGGCCACGGCAACGGCTGGAAAGTCCACCTTTTTACCCCAGGTCACCTCTCAGCAGAAAAAGACACCGTCTTTTCAAACTCAGTCCTTTCGTTCCTATAAGAACAAGCGAGCAAAAAGCCACTCATTTCTGCCCCGGGGCAGAGGAAGAGGAAAAAGACTGCACCAGGCAGCCTCTTCCCAGGAGCAGAAGCCCTCCCCCGCTTCTGCCAAGTCTTCAGCATGACGCTGGGGCTTTACAAGCAGACTCAGGCACGGTGGGGGCCCGTCTCAAAAATTTCAACGCGCAATGGGCTCACTCGCAAGTGGACCCCTGGATCCTGCAGGTAGTATCACAGGGGTACAAATTGGAATTCGAGACGTCTCCCCCTCGTCGATTCCTGAAGTCTGCTCTTCCAACGCCTCCCTCCGACAGGGAGGCAGTATTGGAAGCTATTCACAAGCTGTATTCCCAGCAGGTGATAATCAAGGTACCCCTCCTACAACAGGGAAAGGGGTATTATTCCACGCTGTTTGTGGTATCGAAGCCGGACGGCTCGGTGAGACCAATTTTAAATCTGAAATCCTTGAACACTTACATAAAAAGGTTCAAATTCAAGATGGAATCACTCAGAGCAGTGATAGCGAACCTGGAAGAAGGGGACTATATGGTATCTCTGGACATCAAAGATGCTTATCTCCATGTCCCAATCTTCCCTTCTCACCAGGGGTACCTCAGGTTTGTGGTTCAAAACTGTCATTATCAGTTTCAGACGCTGCCGTTTGAATTGTCCACGGCACCCCGGGTCTTTACCAAGGTAATGGCCGAAATGATGATTCTTCTTCGAAGAGAAGGCGTCTTAATTATCCCTTACTTGGACGATCTCCTGATAAGGGCAAGATCCAGGGAACAGTTAGAGTTCGGAGTAGCACTGTCTCAAACCAGGCCAAGTGTCAGTGCATCAATGCACGAGAGTCCTGGGAAAAATGGTGGCTTCTTACGAAGCAATTCCATTCGGAAGATTCCATGCAAGAACTTTTCAGTGGGATCTGCTGGACAAATGGTCCGGATCGCATCTTCAGATGCATCAGCGGATAACCCTATCTCCAAGGACAAGGGTGTCTCTCCTGTGGTGGTTACAGAGTGCTCATCTTCTAGAGGGCCGCAGATTCGGCATTCAGGATTGGATGCTGGTGACCACGGATGCCAGTCTGAGAGGCTGGGGAGCAGTCACACAGGGAAGAAATTTCCAGGGCTTGTGGTCAAGCATGGAAACGTCTCTTCACATAAATATCCTGGAACTAAGGGCCATTTACAATGCCCTAAGTCAAGCAAGGCCTCTGCTTCAGGGTCAGTCGGTATTGATCCAATCGGACAACATCACGGCAGTCGCCCACGTCAACAGACAGGGCGGCACAAGAAGCAGGAGGGCAATGGCAGAAGCTGCAAGGATTCTCCGCTGGGCGGAAAATCATGTGGTAGCACTGTCAGCAGTGTTCATTCCGGGAGTGGACAACTGGGAAGCAGACTTCCTCAGCAGACACGACCTCCACCCGGGGGAGTGGGGACTTCACCCAGAAGTCTTCCAAGTGATTGTAAACCGTTGGGAAAAACCAAAGGTGGACATGATGGCGTCCCGTCTCAACAAAAAACTGGACAGATATTGCGCCAGGTCAAGGGACCCTCAGGCAATAGCGGTGGACGCTCTGGTAACACCGTGGGTGTACCAGTCGGTGTATGTGTTCCCTCCTCTGCCTCTCATACCCAAAGTACTGAGAATCATAAGAAGGAGAGGAGTAAGAACTATACTCGTGGCTCCGGAGTGGCCAAGAAGAACTTGGTACCCGGAACTGCAAGAGATGCTCACGGAGGACCCGTGGCCTCTACCTCTCAGAAAGGACCTGCTCCAGCAGGGACCTTGTCTGTTTCAAGACTTACCGCGGCTGCGTTTGACGGCATGGAGGTTGAACGCCGGATCCTGAAGGAAAAAGGCATTCCAGATGAAGTCATCCCTACCCTGGTCAAGGCCAGAAAGGATGTAACCACAAAACATTATCACCGCATTTGGCGGAAATATGTTGCGTGGTGTGAGGCCAAGAAGGCCCCTACAGAGGAATTTCCACTGGGTCGTTTCCTGCATTTCCTGCAAACAGGACTATCTATGGGCCTAAAATTAGGGTCCATTAAGGTTCAAATTTCGACCCTGTCAATCTTCTTCCAAAATGAACTGGCTTCAGTGCCTGAAGTTCAGACGTTTGTCAAAGGGGTACTGCATATACAGCCTCCTTTTGTGCCTCCAGTGGCACCTTGGGATCTCAATGTAGTGTTGAGTCTCCTAAAATCACATTGGTTTGAACCACTCACCACTGTGGAATTGAAATATCTCACATGGAAAGTGGTCATGCTGTTAGCCCTGGCTTCAGCCAGGCGTGTCTCTGAATTGGCGGCTTTATCATATAAAAGCCCTTACCTAATTTTTCATTCAGACAGGGCAGAACTGAGGACTCGCCCTCAATTTCTCCCTAAGGTGGTTTCAGCGTTTCACATGAACCAGCCTATTGTGGTACCTGCGGCGACTAGGGACTTAGAGGACTCCAAGTTGCTGGACGTAGTCTGGGCCCTGAAAATATATGTTTCCAGGACGGCTGGAGTCAGAAAATCTGACTCGCTGTTTATCCTGTATGCACCCAACAAGCTGGGTGCTCCTGCTTCTAAGCAGACGATTGCTCGTTGGATTTGTAGTACAATTCAGCTTGCACATTCTGTGGCAGGCCTGCCACAGCCAAAATCTGTAAAAGCCCATTCCATAAGGAAAGTGGGCTCATCTTGGGCGGCTGCCCGAGGGGTCTCGGCTTTACAACTTTGCCGAGCAGCTACTTGGTCAGGGGCAAACACGTTTGCTAAATTTTACAAATTCGATACCCTGGCTGAGGAGGACCTGGAGTTCTCTCATTCGGTGCTGCAGAGTCATCCGCACTCTCCCGCCCGTTTGGGAGCTTTGGTATAATCCCCATGGTCCTTACGGAAGTCCCAGCATCCACTAGGACGTCAGAGAAAATAAGAATTTACTTACCGATAATTCTATTTCTCGTAGTCCGTAGTGGATGCTGGGCGCCCATCCCAAGTGCGGATTGTCTGCAATACTTGTATATAGTTATTGTTACAAAAAAATCGGGTTGTTTATTGTTGTGAGCCATCTTTTCAGAGGCTCCTACGTTTATCATACTGTTAACTGGGTTCAGATCACAGGTTGTACGGTGTGATTGGTGTGGCTGGTATGAGTCTTACCCGGGATTCAAAATCCTTCCTTATTATGTACGCTCGTCCGGGCACAGTATCCTAACTGAGGCTTGGAGGAGGGTCATAGGGGGAGGAGCCAGTGCACACCAGCTAGTCTAAAGCTTTTACTTTTGTGCCCAGTCTCCTGCGGAGCCGCTATTCCCCATGGTCCTTACGGAAGTCCCAGCATCCACTACGGACTACGAGAAATAGAATTATCGGTAAGTAAATTCTTATTTTTAGCAGCATTGCACACGCTAAGCCGCCGCCTACTGGGAGTGAATCTTAGCATATCAAAATTGCGAACGAAAGATTAGCAAAATTGCGAATAGACACTTCTTAGCAGTTTCTGAGTAGCTCCAGACTTACTCTGCAACTGCGATCAGTTCAGTGCTTGTCGTTCCTGGTTTGACGTCACAAACACACCCAGCGTTCACCCAGACACTCCCCCGTTTCTTCAGCCACTCCCGCGTTTTTCCCAGAAACGGCAGCGTTTTTTCACACACTCCCATAAAACGGCCAGTTTCCGCCCAGAAACACCCACTTCCTGTCAATCACATTACGATCACCAGAACGAAGAAAAAAACCTCGTAATGCCGTGAGTAAAATACCAAACTGCATAGCAAATTTACTTGGCGCAGTCGCACTGCGGACATTGCGCATGCGCATTAGCGACTATTCGCTCCGTTGCGACAAAAAAATAACGAGCTAACAACTCGGAATGACCCCCATGGTTTTGCCCAACTGCTAACAAAATTCCTGCTGCGATCAACTTGGAATTACCCCCCTTGTGTAATGGTCACAACTATAGGCATTGTGTAAGGGGCACTACTACTGTGGGCATTGTGTAAGTGGCACTACTACTGTGGGCATTGTGTAAGGGGCACAACTATGGGCATGGTGTATGGGGCAATATACAGTGGTAGCAGCACACACATAAGGGGCAGTGTAATACATAGAGGCAAACACACACATACAGGGCAGTGTAATACGTAGGGCATTGTGTAAGGGGCACAACTATGGGCATGGTGTATGGGGCACTACTACTGTGGGCACTGTGTAATGGGCACAACTATGGGCATTGTGTAAAGTGAACTACTACTATGGGCATTGTGTAAGGGGCACTACTAAGACATTGTGTAAGTTGCACTACTACTATGGGCATTGTGTAATGGTCACAACTATGGGCATTGTGTAAGGGCCACTACTACTATGGGCATTGTGTAAGGGGCACTATTACTATTCGCATTGTGTAAGGGGCACTACTACTATGCGCATTGTGTAATGGGCACAACTATGAGCATGCTTTAAGGGGCAGTGTAAGGGGCACTTCTACTATGGGCATTGTGTAATGGTCACAATTATGGGCATGGTGTAAGAGGCACTACTACTATGGGCATGGTCTAAGGGGCACTACTACTATGCACATTGTGTAAGTTGCACTACTACTATGGGCATTGTGTAATGGGCCCAACTATGGGCATGGTGTAAGGGGCACTACTACTATGGGCATGGTGTAAGGGGCACTACTACTATGGGCATGGTGTAGGGGGCTCTACTACTATGGACATTGTGTAAGTTGCACTACTACTATGAGCATTGTGTAATGGGCACAACTATGGGCATGGTGTAAGGGGCACTACTACTATGGGAATGGTGTAAGGGGCACTACTACTATGGGCATGGTGTAAGGGGCACTACTACTATGGGCATGGTGTAAGGGGCACTACTACTATGGGCATTTTGTAAGTTGCACTACTACTATGGGCATTGTGTAATGGGCACAACTATGGGCATGGTGTAAGGGGTACTACTACTATGGGCATTTTGTAAGTTGCACTACTACTATGGGCATTGTGTAATGGGCACAACTATGGGCATGGTGTAAGGGGTACTACTACTATGGGCATTTTGTAAGTTGCACTACTACTATGGGCATTGTGTAATGGGCACAACTATGGGCATGGTGTAAGGGGCACTACTACTATGGGCATTTTGTAAGTTGCACTACTACTATGGGCATTGTGTAATGGGCACAACTATGGGCATGGTGTAAGGGGTACTACTACTATGGGCATTGTGTAATGGGCACAACTATGGGCATGGTGTAAGGGGTACTACAACTATGGACATGGTGTAAGTTGCACTACTACTATGGGCATTGTGTAAGGGGCACTACTACTATGCGCATTGTGTAAGGTAAGGGACACTACTACTATGTGCATTGTGTAAGGTAAGGGACACTACTACTATGCGCATTGTGTAAGGTAAGGGACACTACTACTATGCGCATTGTGAAAGGTAAGGGACACTACTACTATGTGCATTGTGTAAGGAGCACTACTATTATGCACATTGTGCAATGGGCACAAGTATGGGCATGGTGTAAGGGGCACTACTACTATGGGCACTGTGTAATGGTCACAACTATGGGCATTGGGTAATGGGCACTACTACTACGGGCATTGTGTAAGGGGCACTACTACTATGCACATTGTGTAATGGGCCCAACTATAGGCATTGTGTAAGGGGCACTACTACTATGGGCACTGTGTAATCGGCACAACTATCGGCATTGTGTAAGGGGCAATATACAGTGGTAGCAGCACACACATAAGGGGCAGTGTAATACATAGAGGCAAACACACACATACAGGGCAGTGTAATACATAGTGGCAGCAACACACACACACACACACACACACACACACACACACACACACACACACACACACACACACACACAGCAGTGCAATACATAGTGGCAGCACACACACATCTATACAGGGCAGTGTAATACATAGTGGCAGCACACACACATACAGGACAGTGTAATACATAGAGGCAGCACACACACATCTATACAGGGCAGTGTAATACATAGTGGCAGCACACACATATATACAGGGCAGTGTAATACATAGTGGCAGCACACACATATATACAGGGCAGTGTAATACATAGTGGCAGCACACACACATATATATACAGGGCAGTGTAATACAGAGTGGCAGCACACACACATACAGGACAGTGTAATACATAGAGGCAGCACACACACATACATACATACAGGGCAGTGTAATACATAGTGTCAGCACATACACATATATACAGGGCAGTGTAATATATAGTGGCAGCACACACACACACACACACACACACACACACACACACACACACACACACGGCAGTGTAATACATAGTGGCAGCACACACATATATAGGGCAGTGTAAAAAATAGTGGCAGCACACACACATCTATACAGGGCAGTGTAATACATAGTGTCAGCACATACACATATATACAGGGCAGTGTAATACATAGTGGCAGCACACACATATATACAGGGCAGTGTAATACATAGTGGCAGCACACACATATATACAGGGCAGTGTAATACATAGAGGCAGCACACACACATACATACAGGGCAGTGTAATACATAGTGTCAGCACATACACATATATACAGGGCAGTGTAATATATAGTGGCAGCACACACACACACACACACACACACACACACACACACACACACACACACACACACACGGCAGTGTAATACATAGTGGCAGCACATACATATATAGGGCAGTGTAATACATAGTGGCAGCACACACACACACACACACACACACATACACATCTATACAGGGCAGTGTAATACATAGTGTCAGCACATACATATATAGGGCTGTGTAATATATAGTGGCAGCACACGCACACACACACACACACACACACACACACACACACACACACACACACACACACACACACACGGGGCGGTGTAATACATAGTGTCAGCACATACACACATACGGGGCAGTGTAATACATAGTGTCAGCACACACACACACACACACACACACACACACACACACACACACACACACACACACACACACACACACACACACCAGAGTAATACACAGTGGCAGCACACACATATATACAGTATACAGAGCAGTGTAATACATAGTGGCAGCACACACATATATACAGGGCAGTGTAATACATAGTGGCAGCACACATATATCAAGAAGCTAGAAAAAAAAAAAAACACCACAGGTAGGTGGTATACAATTATGGATGGACGAGCGACTGCCGACACAGAGGTAGCTACAGCCGTGGACTACCGTACTGCGTCTGCTGCTAATATAGACTGGATGTTAATGATATAAAAAATATATATATATCACTACTGCAGCCGGACAGGTATATATTATATAATGACGGACCTGCTGGACACTGTCAGCACTGCAGACTCCTAAAGTAAGCTACTAGTATCAAGAAGATAGAAAAAAAAAAACACCACAGGTAGGTGGTATACAATTATGGATGGACGAGCGACTGCCGACACAGAGGTAGCTACAGCCGTGGACTACCGTACTGCGTCTGCTGCTAATATATACTGGATGATAATGATATAAAAAATATATATATATCACTACTGCAGCCGGACAGGTATATATTATATAATGACGGACCTGCTGGACACTGTCAGCACTGCAGACTCCTAAAGTAAGCTACTAGTATCAAGAAGATAGAAAAAAAAAAAAAAAACACAACAGGTAGGTGGTATACAATTATGGATGGACGAGCGACTGCCGACACAGAGGTAGCTACAGCCGTGGACTACCGTACTGCGTCTGCTGCTAATATAGACTGGATGATAATGATATAAAAAATATATATATATATCACTACTGCAGCCGGACAGGTATATATTATATAATGACGGACCTGCTGGACACTGTCAGCAGCACTGCAGACTCCTAAAGTAAGCTACTAGTAGTATCAAGAAGATAGAAAAAAAAACAAAACACCACAGGTAGGTGGTATACAATTATGGATGGACGAGCGACTGCCGACACAGAGGTAGCTACAGCCGTGGACTACCGTACTGCGTCTGCTGCTAATATAGACTGGATGATAATGATATAAAAAATATATATATATCACTACTGCAGCCGGACAGGTATATATTATAATGACGGACCTGCTGGACACTGTCAGCACTGCAGACTCCTAAAGTAAGCTACTAGTATCAAGAAGATAGAAAAAAAAAAAACACCACAGGTAGGTGGTATACAATTATGGATGGACGAGCGACTGCCGACACAGAGGTAGCTACAGCCGTGGACTACCGTACTGCGTCTGCTGCTAATATAGACTGGATGATAATGATATAAAAAAAAAATATATATATATCACTACTGCAGCCGGACAGGTATATATTATATAATTAATGACGGACCTGCTGGACACTGTCAGCAGAATGCGTTTATAGAATAAAAACACCACACGATGAGTGTTTAACTTTTTCAGGCAGACAATCACAATATACTGGTGGTCAGACAGTGGTCACTGGTCAGTCACACTGGCAGTGGCACTCTGGCAGCAAAAGTGTGCACTGTTAAATAATATGTACTCCTGCTATAACTGCTCCCCAGTCTCCCCCACAATTAAGCTGTGTGAGCACTGAGCACTCAGCACAGTCAGATATACATAGATGATGCAGCACACTGAGGCTGAGCACAGATATGGTATACTGTTACTGTGTCACTGTGTATCGTTTTTTTTCAGGCAGAGAACGGATTATATTAAATAATAATATAATAAAACTGCACTGGTGGTCACTGGTCAGTCACTAGTAAACTCTGCACTCTCTGAGTACTCCTAAGCTCCAGTAAATCAAGTGTCTCATTCTCACTCTCTCTCTTCTAATCTAAATGGAGAGGACGCCAGCCACGTCCTCTCCCTATGAATCTCAATGCACGTGTGAAAATGGCGGCGACGCGCGGCTCCTTATATAGAATCCGAGTCTCGCGATAAAATCCGAGCCTCGCGAGAATCCGACAGCGGGATGATGACGTTCGGGCGCGCTCGGGTTAGCCGAGCAAGGCGGGAAGATCCGAGTCTGCCTCGGATCCGTGTAAAAAGGCTGAAGTTCGGGGGGGTTCGGATTCCGAGGAACCGAACCCGCTCATCACTAATATACAGGGCAGTGTAATACATAGTGTGAACACACACACACACACACACACACACACACACACACACACACACACACACACACGAAGGACAGTGTAATACATAGTGGCAGCACACACATATATACAGGGCAGTGTAATACATAGTGTCAGCACATACACACATACAGGGCAGTGTAATACAGAGTGGCAGCACACACATATATAGGACAGTGTAATACATAGTGGCAGCACACACACACACATCTATACAGGGCAGTGTAATACATAGTGTCAGCACATACACACATATATAGGGCTGTGTAATATATAGTGGCAGCACACACACACACACACACACACACACACACACACACACACACACACACACACACACCCCTATACAGGACAGTGTAATACATAGTGTCAGCACATACACACATATATAGGGCTGTGTAATATATAGTGGCAGCAAACACACACACACACACACACACACACACACACACACACACACACACACACACGGCAGTGTAATACATAGTGGCAGCACACACACATATAGGCAATGTAAAAAATAGTGGCAGCACACACACATATATACAGGGCAGTGTAATACATAGTGTCAGCACATACATACACACACACATACATGGCAGTGTAATACATAGTGTCAGCACATACACACATACAGGGCAGTGTAATACATAGTGGCAGTACACAGACATATATACAGGGCAGTGTAATACATAGTGTCAGCACACACATATATAGGGCAGTGTAATACATAGTGGCAGCACACACACATACACACACACACACACACGGCAGTGTAATACATAGTGGCAGCACACACACATACACACACACACACACACACACGGCAGTGTAATACATAGTGGGGGTAATTCCAACTTGATCGCAGCAGGAAATTTTTTAGCAGTTGGGCAAAACCATGTGCACTGCAGGGTAGGCAGATTTAACATGTGCAGAGAGAGTTAGATTTGGGTGGGGTGTGTTCAATCTGCAATCTAATTTGCAGTGTAAAAATAAAGCAGCCAGTATTTACCCTGCACAGAAACAAAATCACCCACCCAAATCTAACTCTCTCTGCAAATGTTATGTATGCCCCCCCTGCAGTGCACATGGTTTTGCCCAACTGCTAAACATTTTCCTGCTGCGATCAACTTGGAATTCCCCCCATTGTCAGCACATACACACATATATAGGCAGGGCCGGCTCCAGGCCTACTAGTACCCTGAGCGAGAACATGTAAAAGCGCCCCCCCTCCCCAACCCCTATGCGTGTGCTCCAGGAAAAGTGGGCGTGGCCTCTGGAAAAGTGGGCGTGGCCTCATAACTTCATATTATTAGACTATAAATATATTTTCACACCCCCTCTACGCGCACAATTAGCAGCCTTACACATAACAGCCACAGTAGTGTTCCTTACACACAATGGGGGTAATTTGAAGTTGATCGCAGCAGGAAATTTTTTAGCAGTTGGCCAAAACCATGTGCACTGCAGGGGGGACAGATATAACATTTGCAGAGAGAGTTAGATTTGGGTGGGTTATTTTGTTTCTGTGCAGGGTAAATACTGGCTGCTTTATTTTTACACTGCAATTTAGATTGCAGATTGAATTCAGCACACCCAAATCTATCTCTCTCTCTGCACATGTTATATCTGCCTCCCCTGCAGTGCACATGGTTTTGCCCAATTGCTAACTAAATTCCTGCTGCGATCAACTTGGAATTACCCCCATGGTTTTTCCCAATTGTCAACAAAATTCCTGCTGCGATCAACTCAGAATTACCCCCAATGTCTCCAGTATAGTGCCAGCTACACATAATGTCTACAGTAGTGCAGTGCCAGATACACATGATATACCCCCAGCAGTGCCAGATAGACATGACATGCCCCGCAGCAGTGCCAGCTACACATGACATGCCCCCCAGCAGTGCCAGCTACACATGATATGCCCCCCAGCAGTGCCAGCTACACATGACATGCCCCCCAGCAGTGCCAGCAACACATGACATGCCCCCAACAGTGCCAGCTACACACAATATGCCCCCCAGCAGTGCCAGCTACACATGATAGTGTTCACTTTTTAGGGCAGGGTGCTGATCACAGGGAGGGCACATTTTTCAGTTAGGAGGGCAAAATGATGTACATACTGTAATGCTTGGTGCTCATCTACCTACATGGCATAGCATGGACAGTGCACGCCTTTGGCGTGCAGCAAAAATTTAGGAGCGTTGCTTCGTGGGGAAGGTGCGTGGCCACATAATAATGGCAATTCGCATTACACCACACAGTAGTGCAGTTAATACACATTGCACCAGGTAGAACCTCCTATACACTTTGCGCCAGGCACAGCACGTTAGACACTTTGCGCCAGGCAGAGCACGTTAGACACTTTGCCTAGCCACAGATGCCTAACGGGAACACTACATGATATGCTCCCCAGCCGTGCCAGCTACACATGACATGCCCCCCAGCAGTGCCAGCAACACATGACATGCCCCCCAGCAGTGCCAGATACATAAATGCCCACACAGTACCAGATATGTCCCCACAGTTCCATATACATAAATGCCCCTACAGTGCCAGATACATAAATGCCCCTACAGTGCCAGATACATAAATGCCCCCACAGTACCAGATAAATAAATGCCCCCACAGTGCCAGATACATAAATGCCCCCACAGTGACAGAAATGCCGCCACAATGCCAGATAAATAAATGCCCCCACAGTGCCAGATACATAAATGCCCCCACAGTGCTAGATATATAAATGCCCCCACAGTGCCAGATAAATGCCCCCACAGTGCCAGATAAATGCCCCCACAGTGCAGATATGCCCCCAACAGTGCCAGATAAATGCCCCCACAGTGCAGATATGACCCCACAGTGTCATGCCCCCACAGTGCAGATATGATCCCGCACAGTGCCATGCCCCCACAGTGCAGATATGATCCCGCACAGTGCCATGCCCCCAACAGTGCCAGATAAATGCCCCGACAGTGCAGATATGACCCCACAGTGCCATGCCCCCACAGTGCAGATATGACCCCACACAGTGCCATACCCCCACAGTGCAGATATGCCCCCCCCCCCCCTTCCCCAATACCTGCGGCGCTGGGAGGGGGAGGAGTGCTGCTGTCTGCGGGTGCGGGTCCGGGCGCACGGGCGGGCGGCCTCCAAAGCGGTTGTGTGCACTATGCGCGCTGCGCGGCGCCGGCGTCTGACGTTAGACACACAAGCGTTCAAGGCCGGGTAATGCTGCACAGGGGCGGCTCCAGGTTCGAATATGGCGGCGCCAGCGCGCGGCGCCCATAATAGGTGGCGCCCTGCGCGGCCGCTCTATTCGATCATGCCTAGAGCCGGCCCTGTATATAGGGCTGTGTAATATATAGTGGCAACACACACACACACACACACACACACACACACACACACACACACACGGCAGTGTAATACATAGTGGCAGCACACACATATATACATGGCAGTGTAATACATAGTGTCAGCACATACATACATACAGGGCAGTGTAATACATAGTGGCAGCACACACACACACACGGAAGTGTAATACATAGTGGCAGCACACACACATATATACAGGGCAGTGTAATACATAGTGTGAGCACACACACACACACACACACACACACACACACACACACACACACACGGCAGTGTAATACATAGTGGCAGCACACACATATATACATGGCAGTGTAATACATAGTGTCAGCACATACACACATACAGGGCAGTGTAATACATAGTGGCAGCACACACACACACACACACACACACACACACACACACACACACACACACACACACACACGGAAGTGTAATACATAGTGGCAGCACACACACATATATACAGGGCAGTGTAATACATAGTGTGAGCGCACACACACACACACACACACACACACACACACACACACACACACACACACAAACAGTGTAATACACAGTGTCAGCACACACATATATACAGTACACAGAGCAGTGTAATACATAGTGGCAGCACACACATATATACAGGGCAGTGTAATACATAGTGGCAGCACACACACATACAGGGCAGTGTAAAAAATAGTGGCAGCACACACACATATACACAGGGCAGTGTAATACATAGTGTGAGCACACACATGTATACAGGGCAGTGTAATACATAGTGTGAGCACACACATATATACAGTATACAGGGCAGTGTAATACACAGGGCAGTGTTGCACATAGGTCAGTCAGCAGGATAATAATGTTTGTAATGTTAGTGTGTACTGTACTCTGCTGACGTCACCGGCGCCCTCCCACCATACTACGGGAAACGCCCACTGACAGCGCAGCTCAGAGATCTCGCCTTTCCATTGGCACCGGCCCTCCGTCACGGCTCGGGTCCGCCCCTTCCCTCCTCCCCGCTGTGTGACAGTCGCCGGCCATCCGGGGGCCGAGGAGGAGCAGCAGCGTCACCGGCGGCTGAGCGATATCGCGGGGGGGACCCCGGAGCGCACCGCCGCCCTCATGTCTTCCACTCACCCCCGAGTGAAGCGCGGCTCCGGCTCACCTCCCAACGGCAACTCCGCCCGCCTCCTGCAGCCCATCCGGGCCACCGTGCCCTTCCAGCTCTTGCACAGCCCCAGCCGCTCCCCGTCCGCCTCCGTGGGGAGCAACACCGAGCCCGGCCCCTCCAGCCCCCCGAACGGCACCCCGCCTCCCCCGCTGCTCCCCCATCCGCACAGCAGCCCCGAGGCGGCCAGAGTCCGCAGGAGGAGGAGCACCTCCCCGGAGAGGAGAAACGCCGGGTCCCCCGGGAGCAAAGGTGAGATCTGGACCCCCTCCTCTGAGGCCAGCATGGCGGAGCAGGTGTGGGGCTCCAGCCTCTGTGCAACGTGCTGTCCGGGCATGCTGGGACTTGTAGTACCACAGCAACTGGCAGGGGTCTCTGTTGGTGCCAGTAGGAGTGGATTATTCCCGTCACCTCTGCCCGAACTGCTGCTCTGCCCATCTGCCCCGTCCTGCAGCCTTCATGTTACTTTTTCTGCAACTTCAGCATCTGCCCCCCAGCTCCAGTCACCTACTCCACCTGCCCCCCCATTCACCTACTCCATCTGCCCCCCCATTCACCTACTCCATCTGCCTCTCCAGTAACCTGCCCCATGCTCTCACTCCGTAACATCTGCCCCCATTCTAATCACCTTCCCTGTCTGCCGCTCTACTCCACCTGCTCCATTCCGTCACTCCCCAGCAGCATCTGTCCCCCAGCTCCAGTCACCTACTCCACCTGCCCCCCCATTCACCTACTCCATCTGCCTCCCCAGTAACCTGCCCCATGCTCTCACTCCGTAACATCTGCCCCCATTCTAATCATCTTCCCTGTCTGCCGCTCTACTCGCCTGCTCCATGCCGTCACTCCCCAGCAGCATCTGCCCCCCAGCTCCAGTCACCTACTCCACCTGCCCCCCCATTCACCTACTCCATCTGCCTCTCCAGTAACCTACCCCATGCTCTCACTCCGCAACATCTGCCCCCATTCTAATCACCTTCCCTGTCTGCCGCTCTACTCCACCTGCTCCATTCCGTCACTCCCCAGCAGCATCTGCCCCCCAGCTCCAGTCACCTACTCCACCTGCCCCCCCATTCACCTACTCCATCTGCCTCTCCAGTAACCTGCCCCATGCTCTCACTCCGCAACATCTGCCCCCATTCTAATCACCTTCCCTGTCTGCCGCTCTACTCCACCTGCTCCATTCCGTCACTCCCCAGCAGCATCTGCCCCCCCAGCTCCAGTCACCTACTCCATCTGCCTCTCCAGTAACCTACTCCGCCTGCCCCCCATTCACCTACTCCGCCTGCCCCCTCTCCAATCACCCGCCCCCCCAGTCATCTACTCCACCTCCCCCCCCCCCAATCACCTGTCCCCCCAGTCACCTGCCCCATGCCCTCACTCCGTAACATCTGCCCCCATTCTGATCACCTTCCCTGTCTGCCGCTCTACTCGCCTGCTCCATGCCGTCACTCCCCAGCAGCATCTGCCCCTTGCGCCATGCCGTCACTCCCCAGCAGCATCTGCCCCTTGCCCTCACTCCCCTGCAGCGTTTGCCCTGTACCCTCACCCCCCAGCAGCATTTGGCCCTACAATCACCTGCTCCGTGCCCTTGCTCCCCAACTGCCTCATTCAGTCACCTGCCCCATGTCCTGACTTGCCTGCAGCATCTGCCCCATGCCCTGAGTCCTGCAGCATTTGACCTATTCAGTGACCTGCCCTGTGCCCTGACCCCCTGCAGCATCTGCCTCTCAAATCACCTACCCTGTGCCCTGACATTGCAGCACTTGCTTCCACTAATCATCTGCCCATACCTTTACTCCCCTCCAGCATCTGCCCCATCCAATCACCTAGCCCTTCCCTGACTCCCCTGCAACACCTGTCCTTTCCAGTCACGTGTCTTGACTCTGCAATAGCATCTGACCACCCCCCATCCCATCCCCTTACTCTGCCACAGCATTTAGCTCCCCACCCCATGCCCTGATTGCAATAGCATCTAAACCCCCACCCCGTGCCCTGACTCTGACACAGCTTTTAGCCCCCATGCCCTGACTGCCACAGCATCTACCCACCCCATGGCCTGACTGTGCCACAGCATCTGTTCCTAACCCATGATCTGACTCTATCTGACTACTATCTGCCCCCACCCCAGGCCCTGACTCTGCCACATCATCTGTCACCCATGCCCTGGCTCTGCTACAGTATCTGCCTGGCCCCCCATGCCCTGACTACCACAGTACCTCCCCCCCCCTCCATGCCCTGACTCTGCCACATCATCTGCCCCCCTCCTTGCCCTGACTCTGCCCCCTCCATGTCCTGAGTCTGCCACATCATCTGCCCCCTTATGCCCTTATTCCACTGCAGCAGCTGTCTCTTTATTTTTCTGCCCCATTCCCTGTCTCCACTGCAGCATATGCTCCGTGCACTCACTGCCCAGTGCCCTAATTTAGCTGCAGCTGCTTCATTCTCTGACTACATTTTAGCATCTGCTACATCTACTCTTCCGCCCCATGCCCTTTCTCCAGTGCACCATCTGCCACCTCCACTGCTCTGCCCTGATTTTACCACCTGCCCTTTTTTGACATTAGTTCAGCATATGCCACCTGTACCTGCACCATTCTCCGACTCCCCTGCGGCAGCTACCACCTCTACTTTCATATCCCAATACCTGCCCCCACTATAGCATATGCCCCATGCCCTGACTCCCCTACAGCATCTGCCCTCTTCCCTCACCTACCCCATTCCCTGATTTCACTACACCATCTGCACTCTTCTCTCACCTGCCCCATGCCCTGACTCCCCTACAGCATCTGCCCTCTTCCCTCACCTGCTCCATTCGACTCCACTACAGCATCTACCCTCTTCTCTCACATGCCTCTTACCCGGACTCCCCTACAGCATCTACCCTCTTCTCTCACCTGCTCCATGCCCTGACTCCACTACACCATCTGCCCTCTTCCCTCACCTGCCTCATGCCCAGACTCCCCTACAGCATCTGCCCTCTTCTCTCACCTGCCCCATGCCCTGACTCCCCTACAGCATCTGCCCTATGCCCTGACTCCCCTACAGCATCTGCCCTCTTATCTCACCTGTCTCATGCCCTGACTCCCCTACAGCATCTGCCCCATGCCCTGACTCCCCTACAGCATCTGCCCTCTTATCTCACCTGTCTCATGCCCTGACTCCCCTACAGCTGACTCCCCTACAGCATCTGCCCTCTTCTCTCGCCTGCCCCATGCCCTGACTCCACTATATCATCTGCCCTCTTCTCTCACCTGTCCCATGCCCTGACTCCACTACACCATCTGGCCTCTTCTCTCACCTGCCCCATGCCCTGACTCCCCTACAGCATCTGCTCTCTTCTCTCACCTGCCCCATGCCCTGACTCCCCTACAGCATCTGCCCCATGCCCTGACTCCCCTACAGCATCTGCCCTCTTATCTCACCTGTCTCATGCCCTGACTCCCCTACAGCTGACTCCCCTACAGCATCTGCCCTCTTCTCTCGCCTGCCCCATGCCCTGACTCCACTATACCATCTGCCCTCTTCTCTCACCTGTCCCATGCCCTGACTCCACTATACCATCTGCCCTCTTCTCTCACCTGTCCCATGCCCTGACTCCACTACACCATCTGGCCTCTTCTCTCACCTGCCTCTTACCCTGACTCCCCTACAGCATCTGCCCCATGCCCTGACTCCCCTACAGCATCTGCCCTCTTACCTCACCTACCCCTTACCCTGACTCCACTACAGCATCTGCCCTCTTCTCTCCTCTGCCTCATGCCCTGACTCCCCTACAGC